>NW_010419478.1:21436-34420 GCF_000710305.1 Buceros rhinoceros silvestris | reverse complement strand
TTCTTTTGAGTCCCAATAGAGAGCTAAGTGCCTTTAAGATATATTTAAATTAATGAAGGGATTAAAGGATGTTGGTGCTTACAATAGCAGAGAGCTGTTCTTAATGACATAGAAGAGTGGTTCAGAGGGGAACAGGTCTGACTACACCATTACATAAGAAGCAAGGAGACAAGAAACCAAGTTGCTTGAAGATCAAAAATTCTGTGTTCGTAGGAGAGGAAGATAAAGAAACTGAGAAATCTTATTATGTTGTGGCAGTTTCTGGACTATCGGAGTGAAGGTTTTCTAATTAGCAGGAGGGTTTTGTTTGTTTGGTTGTTTTTTTTTAACAACTGGGGATTTTAAATGAGAAAAGCAGCCATTACATAATATTTAGCAGTGAAACATCCCGAGGTTTTTTTTGCAACTCCTTTGGCATGGAGTCAAGCAGGGATAAAGTACTTAGGTTTCCGTGTTTCTTAAAATGACTTTTTCATCACACTGAATGCTTCTGGGGTCTCAGGGGAACAGTCTAGGCCAGACTGACAGTGGAGTTGCATCACAGGCTGCCATCCCAATGGAGATGGGAACAAGCAGACAACTTCCATTAGAAGCCACCGTTGAGATTACAGCAGCATGTCGGGAGTACTGTTTACGTTCCAAAGAGTAATTGCACATCACCAGAACATATCCCACTTTGCTGCATGGCAGAAATAGTCAAGCCAGGCTTGGCGGGGGAAGGAAAGAGTATTGCATACTGCAGGTGGGAAAAGCTTTAGACCCATATTTCTATCTTATGTCGTATTCTCTGTGAGATGCTTCCTTGTGGAGGACATCAGAAGCATGCATGCTTCCATTCTCAAAGATTTACAGCCTTCTATGTTTTCCAAGTTTTGAATCTATATTGCTATTCTGATATTTTTTCTGATGCACTTTGAAAGCCAAGGTTTTTCAAACTTCAGCTGCTTGCTTTGGGAAACCATTCCACTGTCTATTAAATTTTACTGTGGAGTATCTTTATCCCAATGGTCTGAATTTTTCTTCATTTCTTTCTGTTACTCTTAGCTCTATATTTTAACACACAAAATTCCTAGCTTCACATCTTCATATATGTGTAGATTTTATGTAAGTTGTTTTTATGACATCTTCATTTTAGATCTCTTGGGGTCTTTGGATGTCTGCCCTGTGAATCCTTGTATTGTTTTCCCACATTAAGATTTGATTGGCACCAAATGCAGAGTCCTTACCTTGTGTGCATATGTACATCTTCCATTTATGCCTCTGCCTGTGCAGCGTAATCTCTCATTTGGTCATTTGTGGCCAAAGCAGTTGGTAAATCTGTGTTTCACAAATATCTTCTGTGGGTAATTTCTGAAAGTTTGACCTACTCTGGTGTCAAAAATGCGAGTTAGCTCATTTAAACACTTAAGACATTAGTACAGAGAAGTGATTGAAACATTTGTTGGATAGCAGAAACCTTTTAGGTTAACAGTTGTGCATTCAAAGCTGATTGCAAGGAAGGGAAGGCTCAGAAAGAAGAGTATCATCTGGATAATCTCTACACCTGAGGAAAACCTATGGTAGGCTGGTACTGCTGTAATGAGCCCTGGGGCCGCTGGCAGTTGACATCTTTCAGATTCTCTGCCCTGCGCTGGAGGGCTGGACCACCATGAAGCAGCTCCGAGGCAGGTAGCAGACTGCAAAGGCTGGTTTAAAACGGCAGCTGCATTTTGCTCCCTGTGTTTGCCAAGTATTCTGTGGTGAGATCTAATGATCAGTTTTGCTGCTTCCCTGAGTGCTCCTTCTTAGGAGAGCGTAGTCCTCAGCTCCAGGACATGCACCTCATGCAGCCCTTCATAATGGTACAAGAGCTGTTAGCCTTGTTACAGCTTATGTTCACTTTGCTCTATTTGTACAAGGGTGAATGATCCCAGAGATTACGAGATGACGGAGAAACACAGCCATTTTCTTAGTTTCTATCTGACATATTTGCTTACGTTTTTCAAGATGTGTCTTCTTTTTATTTCTTGTTGAGATTGTTGCCTTCCTATGTCCCAGTGTGGCGCTGTCTTTTCTCTAAGGCATTCAGGATATTTTCCTGGCCTGCATTTCCGTAGCCTGTTCCTCACAGCATTTTCCAGTGACATCATTAGTGAGATCTATAAAGGGGCTTATAAGAAAGACCTGTAATGACAGGACAAGGGGCAACAGTTTTGAACTGAAAGAGAGTAGGTTTATGTTGAACCTGAGGCAGAAATATTTTTTACAGTGAGATACTGGAACTGGTTGACCAGCAAAGTAGTGGATCCCCCTTCATTAGAAGTGTTCAAGGTCAGCTTGGATGGGATTTTGAGTGACCTGACTGAGTGAAGGGTGTCCCTGCCTATCACAGAGGGGTTGGACTAGGTGATATTTAAAGGTCCCCTCCAAAACAAACAAACTCTATGACTTCACCTTGAAAATAATTGGACCTATTTGACAGGCATTGGGATGCTAGAACTGATGTCTGTTCTTTCTTCACAGGTGTAGTGTTTAATGTCCTGCTCAAGTTATCCAAATTCAGTTCTTCCTTCTTTTTCTCAGCTCAGCAAGACCTGGGCTGAAACTGCTTTCTTTCTGGGTTCTAATGCTTGATTCAGCTGTACAAGTTCTCGCTGGATCTTTTGTAAGCTTGGGAGGACACTTACAGGAAAGCGCTTATTGCACCTTGGGTTTCTCTCATACATTTCTGGTCCAGAGAAACGCTTTGCACTGTGTTTGCTTAGCTAGAAGCAGCACTGGAGAAAGCGTATCCTGCAAAGCAAGCTTCTGTTTACCTTGCCGCATTACTCTCCTCAATGGGATATTGATTTACTTTGCTTAGCCAAGTTGGCCCAACCTTCTGTCCAATTTTTTGTCTCCGCAATTTTACAGTTGCACATTTCTTAAGCAGGACTCGGGCTTGTTCCTCCGTACTGGGATGAAGCTCTGTAACTGCAGGTTCTTTCTGTGCATTTCTTTTGGGCTCATAATGAGCAAGCATGGTGCAGGTATACCTGGAAGGAAAAGCAGCATGTTCTACTTCAGACATCGAACACCTCAGCAGCGTGTGGGATTTCTGCTGCCACAGTAGCCTCCCACTTTCCCATGCAGCATCATGTAAATGAACAGGACTGATCACAGAGATGAGTTTGCAAGTTTGTTGTATAGGTGCCTGAGTCCTCTTCTCTGCACAGGTTGTGTTGAGGATGTGCAGACTAATGTATCTCAAGCACAGAAGGTCTCTCCAGCCATTACATTTCTTCAGAAGGTTTCCTTCTTCATGTAACAGCAGCGTGAAGCGTGGTGTTCAGAGTTTGTGCTAATTGTCTAGCCAAGGGCATTTAATTTAGGGCAAAATTTCCGATCACTTCTTTAAGAAAAGCAGTTCAGTCTGGTCTGGTAAAATGGTGATGTTTGCTGAGATGGTTAAGCTGGTCAGAGGATGTGATTTGAGCTCCTAAGCTGATCTGACTGATGAGGGGTTTAACCCTCTGAATGGGGTCTGGGTGTCAGGTGAGCATGAGAATGAGAGGGATGAGATGTGGGATTGGAAGGAGTTGAGTGCAGCAGCCTACTCTCCCTGACAGCTTTTGAGCTGTTAGCCTGACTCAGTGTCTCCAGATGTTTTAGCATCTCTCTGACCCTGGGAGAGGCAGACCTGCCTTGCTCCTGGCCACTTGCTTCCTGTGTGTTGGCAGCTAACTGACCCCCTTGAGCCAGCTCAGCTCACTAAACCCCCAGAAAGTTAACTGTTTATAAAAATGTGACTTCTCCAACTGTCTCAGCAGGTCACTCAGCAGTAGAGCCAGTTCCAGAGGGCAGCTGGGTGTCTCTCTTAAGAGTAAGCCTCAGACTGACTGCTGTCCAGTGAAACAACCACCTCTCCTAGCTCCTTCCCCTCGACTGAGGTTTGGCACTTGACCAATGCCTTAAGACTGCCTCTAAACCTAAGAAAAAAAGAGTTCACCAATTCAGCTGCACCTCAGTTTCTCCTAGTGTAGATGAAGCTCCAGCGGAGTAATACAAAAGCAGCTTTGACATTCATGCTTCCTTTTTGGCAGAATAGTTTCTGTATTTTTAAGTAACATCTTAGAGTGCACATGGCTCTATAATTTCCAAATTGCATATTGCTAGCCCAGAACACTGAATTTTTTTATCAGATACTGTGTTACTTTTTGTACTGCTTCGTTAGAGCATGAATTTTCAGTCTGAGAAATAACAGCTTCTGAATTTCTGTTGCTGGAGGTTGGTCATGCAGGAGCAGAAGACAACACTGTAGTTCATACTAGCAATTCAGCTTTTATGCAGTAATAATTAAAAGAAAAAAGTTTGTATTTATTTGCGGGCTAATTATCCAATTTTTAAAGATCGGTCTTCACTGGAAGATAAAATGAAGAGAAATGCAAAAGGAAAATTAAGTCATTAATGTACTTTTCGCTTCTAGCTTTCACTTCATTTGATTGTAAATTGTTTGCAGTAAAATTGCAAATTAGTAGCTTGGATAAAGCTCTATAAATTCCTTCAAAATCAGATTTAAATGAGGAGGAATTGGGCCTCTAACCTTCATGGAGTATAACTGTAGCTGGATGCATTCCTGGGGGCTAATTATCCATTCCTCCCTATCATTTGCTTGAACTCTCAATTGCTCTCACTGTTTAATGCACATTGGGTGGATGCTGGAAAATGCCTAAGAAGATGTGAGATGGAAACTGAGACAGGGAGATGCTCTCACTACCAAACACAGATGTCAGAAGACATGTCACATCCCACCGTAGGCTTCTGAACGGGAGCAGCTCTCAAAAACCTCTGTGACATTCCAAGAGTACTGCAAAATTTATATTCTGAGCTGCCGGGAGAGACAAGGGTTACCCTGAAAGCAGGTTTTCTACGTTTTGTAAGAAGAGCAGGTTGAAATAGCCATCCCTCCTGGAAAGGAAAAATACCGCATGAACTTCACAGTCAGTTGTGTCTGTGTATCTTACCAAGGAACGGGGGAAGCATCCTAAAATGGAGGCAAGGTAAATTTTGATGTAGTGTGAGGTATTACTACTGTTACTTCATTAATTTTATCACTGAGACAGATAGATAGATAGTTTCTTTCCGTTTCTCACACAGCTAAAAGAACAATTCTTCCATTCTCAGGCCTGTGAAACAGTCTTTTGTCTCACCTGTATTGCTTTTTCCAAACGCCAAAGTGATAGGAAGAATAATCTTTACGGGCAATATTCTAAATTTTTAGAGAACAGCCACGCAGAGATCTATAGACAGAGGCTCTAGTGTGTGTCCGGTGGCTGTGGCCAGCCCGGAGGGAAGGGTCGATGGCTGGAGGCGCATCTGCACGTGCTCATTCTAGCCCAGGGTACGGGAAGAGGGTGCTTCTGTGATGCAGAAAATTAAAGCTCCAGTTTGTGTGCATAAACGCCTGGATTCAGGTAGTAATTAGAGAGCATAATTTGTTTGGAGAGTTGAAGATTAAAGGGACTCTTGTCTTCCTGTCAGAACAATTTTGCCTGCATTGCACTGTCGGATAACTCAGATTGCATAACAGGGGTATTGTGTGAATCTTCCAAGAGCAAATCAGAAGATGCTGATATTAGACCCATGTTTTGTTTGGATTTTTTTTCCCCCCTTCTCTGGCACACTCTTTATGTCTGTGGAAGAGCTTCTGCTCCCTTTACTGTCAGGTTTAACTGCCATTGTACGCTACACGGTGGCTCCTGTTAGCTGTACGGGTTATTAGTCTGATTGTCAGTGCAGAAGGCTTCTTTATCTCAGGCATTCGAGATAAAATGCTAGTCATGTGTTCTGTTTTTTGGTCTTCAAACCTCTGACTAATTCTAACTTGTTTTCCGTGATCCAATGATCCTTCAGCCTGGAAAGGATAAGCAGCAGCACTCATCTATTGTCAGCTTTCTTTAAGCCGTGGGGAAGTACAGTAGTTGCTGTTCTGTTCTGTTTGTAAAACAACAAGCAAAAGGCTTAAGCAGAGTGAGCAAAAACAAAAACAAAACTGTGAGGCAAATCCTGTTTATCTTTATCACTGAGTAAACGCAGCCATAAAGTCGGTGCGTACGGTATACGCCGAGCTCGGGCTGTGTATGGCGAGAACGCATCTGCAAGGAAAGGGCATCACCTGCAATTGTTAACAGTATCACTAAGCTGAAGGAAACAGGGAGATTTAAGTTATGAGGACTCAGGTTTGAGTTTTGTTAGTTTGGGATGTTGTTGAGTGGGTTTTGTTTATTTGTTTTCAGTGCCTTTTGTTCTGCAAAAATGGGGATGTCTTATCGGTGACACTGCTGCTGTGGGCACACAGCAATAGTTGCTTATCCCTATGAATTGCGTAAGTGATGTTGATTTAACACCACGCAGAAGCCAAGGCCCGAAGAATGCGAATGTCTCTGGTTTTTTTCAGTTGGATTTATCGTGTCGCTAGAACAGTTAAATTTCACCAGTGCCAGGGCGGTATTCCCGGTATGCAGTTGCATCGTACGCTGGCTCTGGAGCTTTTCTTGCTCTGCGCTGTCACTGCCTATTAAGAATTAGTGAACAACGTGCACTAGATTGTTTTAGACGTGGTTTATATATTATTCCTAACGTACCCTGACAGACCGTGCTATCCCAGCTGCGCTGTGTAGGCAGTACCGGAAGGAGTATCAGCCGCTGTTGTTGTTTGGAATACAAGTGCATTTACAGCCTCAAATTCGTATTTATACAGAGTTTTATGAAACAGGCATCTTTGGGATGATAGCTTCTGTCCAGAGGTTAAGCTGGCTAGAGGCTTGTCACCAAAAGTAACAACTTCCCAGTTTTGCAGATTTAGAAAACCACGTATCACCCATGTTTCATAACAGGGAATATTGTCAACCTTGCCTTTACATACTAGATTTCCTAAGGAGGAAGAATACAAATGCTTTCTCATGAAAATACTGTATTTTGGCAGAAAGCAGAAGAGAGAGCACTGGATGAGTATTGAGTTAGGCAATGCTTGTCGCTCAGTTGTTTGTGAGATGATTGGTGCAAGACCAGCCTGTGCCTAGACAGCGTGGTCGTCTTACTGTTGGACAATTTGATTCTTTTGTGGACTGTGGATAGACAATCATTAGATCTTTCATGCTGAAGCAGACAAATAAATGAATTTTTCAGAGTGCTCTGTATTTGCTTCTCATCTCTTTTATATATCTCCTGTTATATCTGATCAGTAGTGTGAAAAAAACTAGCTCGCCAACTCGGATCTTGGGGTGAAGGCGTGAAGGAAGAGAGAGAAGCTGACTGTGACAGTTTTAAGCGCAGGAGAGGTCAGCCTAATGGGGACTTCTCCAAACAGGGAAAGATGAAGAAGATAAAAAAATGTGAAAAATGGGGACGTGAATGGTAAAATGTGAAAAGAAGAACATACGGAACAGGACAAAGGAGGAAGTAAAACATAAGGAAACTGAAGCGTGAGTGTCAAAGAAAAGAGAAAACGAGGGAAACAAATAGAGGAAAATAGAAAGAGTATGTAGTTGTCAAGTCTTTTTTTAAAATATGTAAAACCAGAAGTGTTCCAAGATGTGAATGTGCATGTATAGAAATGAATGTGTAATTTGAGCTTTTTAAAATACAGGCTGTAATTTTGAATTTTTCCCAGTTGGAGACCTGTGGGCTCAGTGGAGCCGTATCCCATGTAGTTATCCCAACAGATGGCCACGTTAGCGGTATCTCACACAGAGCATTCCTCCACCGTACAGCTTCTCTGCCCTGGGTCGTCCCTATTCTGCCATTCGGCCAACAGTGATAATGGTGAGGTCTCAAGAGCTGGTTCTGCTGCAACGACTGCCTGTGCACAGGCGAATCCAGACAGATCGGTTACCTGGTTTTGAAATGTAAAAATACGTGTGAGGCTGAAGGGTGGACACGAGGAACATCATGTTACTGTGTTGTTTCTATGAAATTGGGGTATTTGATGCTTGGCAGTAGTTGGCAGGGTGGTGAGGAGAGCATCCAGGGCATGCCTAAATCATGTGCTAAATGGGCAATAGAAACACCAAGAGAAAAAAATCAAGAAACTTTTTCCCTGGGCACAAACCAACATAACATGCGTCTATAAAACTTGTTTGTTTGGGAAAATGTGTATGCTGGTTAATCGAAACATTCACTCCTGCCAACTGAGAACTGACAGGAGGAACACCAGAGCAGACAAGTAGCAGCAAACTCTCTGAAGGCACATTTTTGGAGCCCTGTCTAGACTGCAGCTTTCGAGTTCTCCCTTTTCCAAACTATAATGTGAAAATTTAAAATCAGCAATGAAATATATCAGGAAACCTAAAAGCAAATGACAGTTTGAAAAGAGAGGGGAACGTAGTACTCAGCTCTTCTGTGTGTCAGGGTAAAGAAAACATGTTTTGTGTTGTTTATCTGAGGTATCATTAGAAATTAATCTCAGACTGAGGAGCTCAAAATAAAACTGCCGTTCAGGAAGGGTTGTACCGCTCAGTTTACTACGCTGATATTTACAGCCAACTCATCTAAATCCCTCTATGCCTTAGAAACTGCCAATCCTCTCAAAGGTGCGAGCATCCTCCCACACATACTGTCAGATTTGAATATTTAATCTAGAGAATGAACCCGAGTTGAAATGCAACTCCTTTGGCGTTGGAAACTGCCTTTGAAGTTTTGGGATCCTCCATGTTTCCTGTTTCAAATTAAAAGAACAAAGCACCCTTGAATAGTGTTCTGTAAGCACCCTGCAAAACCTGCATCACGCACGTCTGGCTGGCTGCCGCGAGGAGCCAGGGAGGAGGCGGCAGTCCAGGGGCATTTCATTCATCTTCCCATCAAACCACCTGCCCTAGGTAAGAGAAGTTCATGTGAGTCAGAGCTAATGTGGCTGGTCGTATCCTCAATTACAGGGCAGACAGACTAAGGGCTTCATAAAGAAGGCTCATTCTGTGCTTTGTTGATGAGGACGATGAAATAAATACTGCACACTAGCCATTACAGAGCTTGGAATTGCAACCTCTTGGCCAGAAAAAGCCCCAAATTCATTGCATCTGCCTTTCTCTGAATTCCATAGGCCATTTCTGATCCAGCTCACATAAACCTACCAGGGTTTTTCACTGTCCCTAGACCATGACCTCTCCCAGCTTCCAGGCAACAAGTTTCATGAATGTGCTTGAACTGTGAAGCTTCTTAGGCTGTGCTTATTTATTTTGCAGGCATGAAGAAACCCAGACCAGTGAGCTTTGTGTCATTAAAAGCTTTGTGTCTAAAATATTACAGCATTTAAAACAACTTGAAGCTTAATTAAAATCAAACTGAAAACTTGAAACTTTTACCTAATTGCCAGGTTGAGAGTACTCTTTGCGGTCTAGATTCAGGGTGGAAATAAATAATTTTAGCAACAGTGATCCTAAATCTCTTGCTCTGGGCCGAGTGATGTCTTCTCATCTTCGCGTACTACCTTGGAGCATTCAGTGCTAGAACTGAGCTTTTGCTGTCTCCGTGCAAGAAGTGGTGAAAAGTGTGCGTTAGATTCCAGCAGCACAATGGTGCAGAAGGCAGGTAGCTCAGCTTGTCGTTCACCACAACTACTGCTACCTTGTAGGGATGGACAAAATCATCTTGTGAGTCGGGACCAGGTAGTTGAAGTTGGATTTAACCAAGACAGAGGTGAGGACAAAGGAGAGCTGGAGGATGCCTTTGGCCAGGTCTTGGTTGCCCTGTACAGTGCGGAGTTAGAAACACTGCTGGATTCTTCTGTGCCGCCAAGCTCTCCAGTGGCATCCTCTGGGATTAATGATTTCTTCCATTGCTGGTCGGTGGGGACATTCCATCCGAGCTTCGTTATGATTTTACAGGATGCTTACGTCCCACGTGGGCTAGAGCGTGGCAGTGTATATGGGCACAAGGCCGTTGGGTCTTAGGCAACTGCAGTCACACTGAGAGCTGCAGCATTTCCGCTCAGCAGCGTGTACTTGTGCGAGCACAATGCACCGTCACTTTTTTCTGAAGTACCGATGCAGCTGCTGGGCCATTTGGCAATCTGAACAGGGAGCAAGAGCCGGTACTGGCTGCTGACTTCTTTTGGTGACACCTAGTTTGTCAGCCTATCAATCTATCTCAGAAGGGCTCTGGAACAGCTTTTACGGTAAAGCATCTGTTGTATTTATAAACCTGTATTTATAAACTGCTGCTTGAAGAGGTGTTTGAAAAATTGTATATGCCATTTTTAGATGATGTTTGAAAACCTCGTTGTATATCGTATAGCTCATATTCTACCTATATAATCATAGACATCATCACACACATGTATATCTATCTTTGCACAATGTCAGGGACCGAGGTTGTAGGTGAAATGGCAGCAGAGGGAAAGAAAGGAACCGGCCCACTTTAAGATTCAGCAGTTGGTATGTCTGGAGAGCACTCTCTAGGTATTTAACAGTGGTTTGGCCAGAGTGACTATAGTGACTACTGGCAGGTCTTCCCTTTTTATTATAATTAATTACAGAATATCATGATTTCTTTTTCTGACTGATTCAGGTGTTGACTTGCTGGCAGGAAACTTTGGCCAGCCCGATGGTGAGAGATTTGTATTGCTTTTA
Source organism: Buceros rhinoceros silvestris (assembly GCF_000710305.1). Classification (NCBI taxonomy): domain Eukaryota; kingdom Metazoa; phylum Chordata; class Aves; order Bucerotiformes; family Bucerotidae; genus Buceros; species Buceros rhinoceros. The sequence continues at coordinate 23,837 of NW_010419478.1, read as the reverse complement.
AGCTGGATTCCATGTGCCCATCAGCAGAACCTCTCCATAAGCATGCTGAACGAGAGTTGAAAGCCCCCCTTTGCTGGTCCTGATGTCCACACGAATGTCTCTTTGAGGTGTTGGATTAGCTCTGGTTTAGTCCCACATGCACCACTCGGGCGCCTGGTATGTGCTCCTGAAGAGCTGCTCCAGGTTTAGTTACACCTCGAAGGAATCCCATTCGTGGGCTCCAAGGCAGCACTGTGCTCTGTTGGGAGAGCTGCTGAGCTGAACCACAAATTGAAGTAGACACAGCGGTTACGTGTTTGGTCTTCTCTCTTGAGTAAGTAAACTGAGACCACAGGAAGAGGCTGGTTGTTTGGAGAAGTGGTAGTACTTGTTCTGACTGACTGACTGACTTACTGTTAGTTAAAATCAAGGTCCACTATGAATAATACCTATTTAAAAAAAAATGTTAATGTTGTTAACTTGGCTTCAGGTACAGGAGAAAATGAGGAAGCTCTTTCTGGGGCTGAAACAAAAAGGGGACTCACTCAGCAGTAAAACAAGAGGGCAAGATGCCAGAAACCCGAGTGCAAATTCTCCCTCCAGGATAGCTACAGCTAGTTTGACACAGCCTGTGGTGACTAAGCCACCAAGAAGTGCCTGCATGTTGAGCGCACAAAGCAGCGATAGTCTTACACTGGTATTCTTAAATGTTTTTATTTAAACACGCCCCCACTCCACCCACCTTAAAATCAAAATCTAATTATATGAAATGAAGATGTTCCCTACGCTGTCTCAGTTGGAGCATGTGCTGCCAAACTAAGACTTCATACTAAGTGAACTATGTTAGGATGAGTGCATCAACTTACTTACAAGGGGTAATAAAGGGACTGTAAAAGGAACTGAACCGTTAGTTTGTTAGGCATGGCATGTTTGTTTACTAACAAACAAACAGCCAGACCCATTTTTAGAAAGGCTATCATCACTTAAATAACAAATCTTCTCCTTAATTGAACTAACTACATTGTTCAGGTGTTGACTCATCAGTATCAGCTCCTACAAACCTAAACAGGCTTTTCACAAAGTTGAAGTCTTTAGAATGCTAACACGTCATAAAGTTATTTTACTGAAGAGGAAAGGCCTTTTAAAAAAGTAATTTTTAAGTACTATGTTCATTTTTGTATTTATTTAATGTGACAGTCTATCACATCTTGACTTTGCAGCCAGTATTTTTTTTTCTCCCTAAAACTGGGATGAGGGAAGCTGTAAACGTGGTTTGCCTAACAGGTTCACGTTATTCTGCATTAATTTGAACATAAGATAAGATAGCGTTGGAACTGCACTAGCAGCTGGAAAACTCTCAATCCTGGTTAAGCGCATTTTGCTCCTGGTCATACTAGCTGCTTCGAGCGTACTTACACACAGCTTGAACTGATTTGGATTTCTTAGTTTTCCTCTTCCATCTTTTCACTCTTCTGCCCGCATTTGTATTCCTGCCCTCCACCGCAGTGCTACGCAGAAATCTCTCACTCTCCCGCACTGTCAGGCCAGCGCCTTTGCTCTTTGAAATGGTGTTGTTGCAACTTCTACAAGTCATGGGAGAAAAGCGCATAATCTTAAAAGCCATTGCTCTGGTCCCTGCAGTAAATATTCGTATTTTTACCTTTCTATCTGTCCCCTCTGACAAGTAGTACAGTCCAGATTGATGTACCTGTTGTCACGGGGCGGGGTGCTGAGAGTCCTGGCCTGTGTTCTCAGCAGAACAATGGGAAGTCCTGGCACTCTCGCTGTCATTTCAGAAGAGGATTAGCTCTTTCTTTGTTTTTACATAAATACCGAGACAATCACAGCTTTCCTATGTCAGTGCTTGCTGCAGTTTTTTTCTCCCTTGAACAGCAACTCAATGAACAGATTTTTACAATTTGTAGCTGCTCAGTCATTTTGTTCGGCTTTTTAATCTCTAGAGGCCAGATGGAAGCGTGATCCTCCAGCATTGCTTGCTTTGCCTAATGTAGGGATTGGAACTACATTTGAATAGCGCGCAGTCGTAGATGTGCAAGTATGTACATATCTTTTTTCTTCCATGTATTTTCTCTTCTAATGTTTTGGTTTGGTTTTCCTTTGTGACAGTTTTCTAGAGGGCAAACTGTTCTGAACGAGTAAATGTTATTCCCTGATGGAAGAGACTTACTTACACAGAAGAAAACAAAGATTTTGGCCAAGGAGATTTGCGAGAGGAACTGACACTCGAGTGGTAAGTTTCTGAGACAGCCGATGACTTTCCTTGTTTCCGAGCTCTGATAAAACTGCTGTTGGACTGATCTGGAATCATGGGGGTTGGTTTTTTTGTTTTTTGTTTTGTGTTTTTTTTTCTTTTTGTTCAGAAGCTTTATTTCAAGCTCTCCTCTAATCCTAACTGATTTTA
>NW_010419478.1:20908-21291 GCF_000710305.1 Buceros rhinoceros silvestris | reverse complement strand
GTCAGGCTGCAATCAATTGATTGAAATCCATAAGTAATAAACATCGTTTCAATTTAAGATGCAGTAACAAGATGCTATCGGAAGAAGTTCTACGTACTTGAGCAGCTTTTTATAGCTTACTCCCTCCAGAGTCAAATCCTGACACGTTCTCAGGGAGAGCAAGCTAACGGCTTCCCTGCATGGTTGTCGAAGCCCATGTGACAAATCCTATGCAGCCCTCGAAGGAGAGGACACTTGCGCACCTGTCCGTGGACATAAAAAGTCCTGCGACATATTTTAGCATCTACCCGTAAGCTGAGCAGCTTGACCTGCTTTACCCTTTATAGAATAGATGTTATTAAATTAACAACATGGGCGGGGGGGGGGGGGGGGAAAAAAAAAGA
>NW_010419478.1:1836-20805 GCF_000710305.1 Buceros rhinoceros silvestris | reverse complement strand
GAGGGGAAAAAAAAAAGACATACTAACATGAAAAAACACATTTTATTGCACTTAAGTTATAAGAAAATAAAATTTCTAAGTGAATCAAACCATAGACACAATCCCTTTAAAGGTTGTTTTCCTCCATCATGTCAGGTTGTTACATAACTAAAATTAACCAACTGGAATCTGATTGTTTTAAATCAGACTATAAATAAAACAAAAACAAAGAAAAAAAAAGGAGGAAAAAAGATCGCCTAGGATACAGTGTTAAACCACTTTCACAGTTCAGCTTGAGTTGTGGCTCTTGGAGAATGAGGCAAACCGTTTGACTCTTTCGTTTCCCATTTCGTTTGCATGTGACATCTTTACAAAAACCCAAGTTTTTGCTCTGTCAGTTCCTCCCAGCAATAACTGTAACAGCTGTTTTTTCCTCAAATACTGTAAAACACTAAGACTGACCAGCAACTTTATTTTCATTTTTGTATTTTATAATATTTTTTAAAAATGTCGTCAGTTTTTTTTTTAAATGTATGTTCATTCCACTCACCACAGCCCTCACAAAGAAAAATTTCCCCACAGAACAGGCTGCAATAGCTTTGTTCTAAGGAATGTGTTTTAATTTTTGCCCAGAAAAAAGAAAATAAGCTTTGCACACACACTCAATTCTTTATTTGCAGGCAAACTTCACTCTTAATTGTCTGAAACTCTTCCACTCTCAGCCTCTTAGAGGCACAGTTGGCTCAAGTTTCAGTGGCAAAAAGTCTTTTTCTGTAACCAAACTAGAGCAAATTTGGAATTCAGTCTGGGACTAAAACGTCACAGCAGAAAAAAAAATAAAAAAAAATAATTTGCTTTTCTTTCTTTCATTTAGCAGCATAAATAAGTTTGGCCACTGGGAATACAGTACAGGGGTGGGACAACAATCCCGTAATTGAAGACCTACTTCTAGCACCAGCATTGCGAATTAAATCCATCAGAGGACTCTCAAAACCCAGGACAACTTGCCACCTCAGAGCAACTTATGCATTGAAGAGTGTAGATGGAAGCAACAGTAAATAGCGTAAACAGAGGCTAATACTGTGATTGACATTGGCAATGGTTGGCAAAAAAAAGAGGAGTAAAAGAATAAAAAGAAAAAGCTCTGATAAAACTGTACAAAACAATTCACAGTAATCGTTTAGCTTTCCCACCCCAGGAGTGGACTTTCTTGGTTTTGTTTGGTTTTTTCATTACAGATGCTCTCTAGTTTTTGAAAGTCAACCAGTGACGGCTCGCAGAGGTTGGCTGGAGGTTGTCCAGTTCAACCCCCTGCTCAGAACGGGGCTAAGGGACAGCGCGTTGCTCGGAGGGGCAGCCGCGACCCAGGGCGGCCCAGGGGTGCACGAGCAGGCTCGCCTGTGCAACTTCTTTCAAGATCTTTGTGGTAAAATAATCTGTTAATAAGAACTGTAACAATTTCCTTTTTTTTTTACCTCCAAATTACTCAAGTAAAGAAATAATTGCACCTGGCTTCATTTCAAAAGTTGTATTTTTGCAAAGCTGCCCTGGTCAAAAGTGTAACCTTTTTATGTGACGAGACAGTAAATGCTTCTCTTGTCAGTTACAGTTTGTCATCTTTGTCTTCTCCTTCGTAGTCTGTAGGTCTTTAGGATCTGTTGCCCCAAGCCAACATCCTGCACCACCAAGGACAAGGGATTTTTTTCCTTTTTCTTTTTTTTCTTTTTTCTTTTTTTTTTCAGGGGGAGGGAAAGGAGAACATCATCTACACGTTTGGACAAATTCATCTTTCTGCCCTTCACTTCATATCCACGTCAAAGTCCAACACCAGCAGCTTTGTTTCCTCAGTCCCGTTGCGGCTCCCAACCGCACACACTAGCTTTGTGTTAGAAGCTCTGATCCGCCACACGACGCCTCCACTTCCCCCGCTCTCCAATGTGACTAGATTTCGGATAAATTCACCCGTTTTCAAGTCCCAAAGTTTTACAGTCCCATCATCTGAGCTGGTAATTACAAAGTTCTTGTTGAACTGTAAACAGGTCACAGCACTCTGATGCTTGTTGGGACCTGTAACAGTAAACCAAAACATTTTTATTTGTCAGTAGAAAGCACTGTCACACAGCACCACACACAGAATAAATACAAAGCCCTTAGATGTATTAACTCGGTTTTTGTACATTAAAAGGTAGGGAAGCCTTGCCGTGCTTTCAGAAAGCGAATGTGGGGTTAGAAAAATGCCCCAGGATTTCCTCCTCTGTTACACTGATCTTGTTCTGTTGTGGACGAACAGTAGGGCAAGTGTGCTCTTGGACACCCATGAAAATGAACTTCACCGTCCAGAGTGAGGTGACCACTGTAAGTGCTGGGTCTCCCAGTCCCTTTGAAATGGTAGCAGGAGATTATTAGTAAATATTGACCGTTATACATGTCATATAAATATATCCTGTTACCAAAACAGAGTCTGCTTTACAGGGAAATTTAGTTTTCTGCTCCAGCCAGCGATGCCACACATGATATATGGGAACGGTACAAGACCTTTATTGGGGGAGACACAAAACGACGTGTTTGTATGCATGACGCCTGAGTGGCAACTGTCAAAGCGGAAACAAAAATCTTTCTTCTTACTGAAATGAAGAAAACATCTTCCGCTCGTTTCTCTTGATTTATTACAACAGACAGTGTACTTTGCCTCCCAATCCAATTAATCAGGAGGCTTTGAAGCATCCAAGTGACCCCTAAATAAATATGTTACCGACTGTTTTGAGATGTCATTTCCTACATATTTCTGAGGCTTATTAGGCTAATATACCCGTAGCAAATTGCTATCAGTCCAGACCATCTGCCTTTCATAATAGGCAAGTGATTTGAATTGATTACATTAAATACATTTTGTTCTTCTAATTCAGAGAAAGATCATACAGCTGTCATCAGAAAAATACTTAAGTTGTAAGTGGTCCATGCTTATTTCTTCATATGTAATAATTTGAAAGGGTTTTTTTTTGATATAGCATCTGCAGCACAGATTACTGCAGGCAGCTTGATTTCCAGGAAGACAGTTTAAGCTCACCTTGCAATGTCTGTAAACATTGTCCTGTTTTAATGTCCCAGATTTTGACTGTAGAATCGGCGTTCCCAGACACGAGTATATTGTCCTTGAGTTCCATTCCACTTGTGAGAGACTGATGGCCTGTTAGCGTGTGAATGCAGTTGCCTGTCTCCACATCCCAAACTCGGATGGAAGTGTCAAGAGATCCACTCACCACATGGATACCATCGAACTACAAGAAAGGCAAATCTATTACAAACAATTATATTAGGATCTTACAATGGCAGCTATTAAGCATTTAATTCACTAAACGCAACATTAGATACTATATATATATGTACGTATTAGGAAACTGCATTACAAAGTAAGAATTCAGTCTAAGCAGAGGTGACCACGTTTGATATCAGAGCAGGTGACGCATGGTCAGTGTAATTTCCTGTTGGGGACATGGGCTCTGAGGTACACAGCTGGAGGAGAAAGGCTCTGAACCCCTGCTCTTTCAAATGTACCACAACAGAATCCAGACTCTACTGCAGGGTGCAACAGTGAGAGAACATAGTTTTCCTAACAAGCCAAACCCGCTTTTCACAAGAAGTCAGAGGGATTTTTAAGCTGGAGAAAGGCAACAACATTAATCCAGAATCATCTACGCAAAAGCCAACACAGAAAAATGGAAGGAGTGCCACTGGAAAATTCTGGGTTTAGCCACTTTTTATAACCAGAATCATGTGCAGTAAGAAACTTTAACTTCCTAGTCAGTGTAGAGAAAGTCATACAGGCTAACATGGATGTCCAAATTCGTGGCATATATTACATATAAAATAAAAATACATAGAACATGAATGCATAGAGACAGATGAAACACTTCTGATCAAGAGGACTGAACCTGAACAGGTAGAGAATATAAAGGTGGAAAGTAACTAACTTGAGAGTGACAACAACATGGGCGTCTGGAATTCTCAGAGAAAAAAAAAAAAAGGGAAAAGAGCAGTAGACTATAACCAGTGGGCTTCAAGGAGGAATACGTCAATAACTTGAGCCTTCCTTCTCATAAGGTTTTTACATCTCCATTCTCTGGGGAAGGAAGAGTTCAGGAGAGTTGGCTCTTTCGTTAAGACACAAACTATCCTTGTGAGAAGGAAAGATAGGAAATGTAGTAAATGACCAAGACCCACTTGGCTGAAGCACAAGGAATTGTCCAAGAAGTAGAAACTAGCTCAATAGCTGTGTTTAAAAGAGCATACTGGGACAAAGTCAAGTCAGAAAGGCAAGGCACGGAACACGATCAAATTAGTGAGAGCTGTTAAGGATGATAAAACAATATTCTCTAAAGAAAAAAAAAACAAAACACACCACACCTTCCCCCCCCAAAAAAACCCAAAAAGCCCCCCCCAAACAAAAACAACTAACAACAGGAGGAAGGTCAAAATAAAAAAAGCGTTTTTATGTTCAGTGGGAAGGAAGCACCAAGTGAGGCCAGTTATTTAACTTTTTTCCTTCAGTCCTCAGCCATCTGCGTGTAGGCTCACAGCACTAACACCACTGACAACTGAGTACAAGCTTTTGCTAGAATGGGAGAAAAAAAACACATAAGGCAAGTTGTTTTAAGACAATCTCAGAGACATCTGCTACTGTCTTTGAGAACCTGTGGAAGACAGACAAGTTTCAGATGGCAAATACAATTCCTTTCTTTATTGAAGGAGATGATAATGGGAGATGGGGAATTATGGATCGGTCAGCCTTGCTCGAATTTCCAGAAGGAACTAACAAAGAATCAATCTGGTTGTAAGCCCTTAGCAATGTGGTAAGTAGCAGCAAATATAGATCTGTGGGAAAATGATCTTAACCAATATGATTTTATTTCTGAGACAGAGTAAAAAGCTATGTGAAATAGCAGCTATCTTGGTTGTATTTTTTACGAAGAGGGAGACAACTTTAAGGCAGGGATGCTCTTCTGTTCAGAAATTTGTTCACAGCATTATTAGAGGTATCAGAAAGAATTCCAGGGTGGGGGTCTTGGCATTTAGTATTTTCATTAGGATTTGGGTGACATTTGAAATGATAGAACTGAGCCAAAGCCAAGAGTGTAAAAGTCAAGAGAAAATTGTAAAGACCTGGACTTGGCAGGGAATGAATGAAAGTACAGCTGCAGCCTGGGAGAGTGAAGGCCGGGCAGGAACCTTTGTTATACCTCGGGCGATCCGGCACTGCTCCTCCATGTAGACTGATTGGTATCTAATAATGGCAAAGAACGAACCCAATTAAGGGAACTCAACTATCTGAGCCTGCTTCTTTTTATAAAACCTGCAGAAAAGTAACACCTTAGACCTATCTCTACAGTCAAACATGGTCAAGCGTGGCACCCAGGTTAAAAAGAATGTAGAGAGGTGACTGGCACGTACAGACTGGTTATCTGCATTGTGTTTCTGGTGAAAATATACTAAAAAAATGACACTCCGCTACCTGCAATAGGAATATGCTCTCTAAGGCATATAAAAAAAACTTCCCACTTCTAATAAGCATTGATAAGACTTGGACTGGAATTTTCCATCCTGTTCTGGGCACCCTGCTTTCAAAAGAGGATGCCAACTATTTGAGTTCAGATACAAGTCCAGCAGAACTTGTTGGGTGGAAACACTACAGATCATTTTTCTTTCCTAAACAGAATTAAACCTGACTGATGCAACAAATTTTGAATTCTTTTACCCCTTTCCACAAACGAATTGCATTCCATGTACACAAGGTATTCAGAAAGAGAGCTTTAAGGGTGGGCATCAAGGCAGACTTTAATATTGCTATAGCCAGCCAGACAACGGTTTGGATCGATGGTTGAGCTCTTATCCATGAATCCTGAGAATCTATGGAATACTCTAAAGGCAGCTAAGAAAGAGTAAGAAAACACATGGCAGTAGTCTTCAGCTGCTGCATAGAGATTTCTGGAAAATGTTAGGGTGTCTACCAATAGAACCTGCCGTGGAGCAGGGACAGCGAGAACTGGCAGGGTATTCACCCTGGTTATTACAGAGGTTCTGCCTTTCGGGGGTATTTCAGGCCAAAAGGCAGGAGCTCACCATGCAGTTCTAAACAATTTTTCTGTCCTAAAACTGTAAGCACCTGTAGCCTCCTGCCTTCCACCCCACCTGCCAGAGTTTGTTTCAGAATGCCAAGTTCCATTTATAAGGTGTAAACAGTATTGGTGTGTAACATAACCTAATTATTTGACCCATTATTATTACAGTATCAGAGCAAGACATGAATATTCATAAGCCAAACCAAGAGCCACTGGTGAAGATAAGGCAGAAAAACATAACACTGTTCTCCAACTCCCCTAGATGAAATACTACCTTTGCAATATTTTTAAGAGGGAGGTAGGTAGGTAGGTAGTACAGCATTTTAAAACTTGCTTGCTGCTTGTCTAGAGAATACTCCTCAGCATACGCATGTAAGAGAAGGGCTGGAGATTTTTGATAAATTTTACTGCATTTTTTGGGAAAGGAAAGCAATTAGGTGTTTTGTTCATGTTTAATCTATTATGGTGAGATACACATTATGGTAGATACACTTTATGAAAAATGTCTTTAGCACTGAGCTTCACTTTCTGAGCCACAAACCAGAGTAGTTACATGTCAAATGCAATTTCCCGATTTTGAACTGTCTTTGTTTGTTTATTTTTCAAGTCCTGCCAGACTGTGGCGAGAACAGGCACAAGCATGAAATTAATTTCTTTCGCCTTTCAACACTTGGAAGTGATGCTTTGACTCTATGAATAGACAAGATGATCTTTTGGGTTAGTAAAGGCACGAATTGTCTACATGAGGTCTATGTGTATCTTTGCCAGCTTAGTTCTGATGAGCAATCCGGGTGACTGGTAGGCAAGAGAGTCACACCACAGAGCAGAACCATAATAACCTGCATCTATAATAACACATCTCTGTTGACAAAGCCTCACGGTTGTAGATCTGGCTGCTACTCAGAGAAGAGGAAGTAGAAGGCTGGAAATTTACATCAGAACATTAAAATTTTAGGTTCAGCCTTACTGTGAAATACAGTTTGGAACTGGAAGCTGGGACTACAAAATAAGGATAAACATATGTGCATAATTCAGAACATTAATCCAATGGGCTTTTGGGAACATTTTAAATTACTATATAATCTGATTTATTTAAAACAGTAAGGTTAGAATTTCTTTGGGGAAAGCAAAAACATAGCTCCAAAATACATGCAAGATTTTCAAAAAAAACCCCCAACCAAACAGCCCAGCAAGCCAAAAAACTACTTAACTTCCTGGTATAGGTACTTGGGCTTTAAGCGTTGTATTTTCTAAATTAAGACAACATATAATCAGTGTAACAAAATGACATAGACGCTTCTCAAGTCTTGTGGCCTGGAAAATTCAGGAGTAGGTACCTCTAATTTAATAACCAAGGTAAAATACACTGACTTTAAATGTTACTTAAGGAAACTAAAGCAGCAGATGAGAATCGCGTACCTGTAATGAGTAGACTCTGTTAGTATGCCCTTGCAGTGTGTGCAGACAGGTCTCTGTCTCTGGATCCCACACTTTGACCATAAAATCATATGCACCACTTACAACCCTTCTGCCATCATACTGAACACATCGAACCGCAGCTACGTGGCCCATCAGAACGTGCAAACACTGGCCCGTCTCTATGTCCCAAACTCTCAGGGTAGCATCTCGAGACCCACTGACCACTCTGGAGAAACAAGAAAACCCATCCTGTACTTAGCACTGGACATAAAAGTATTAGAACAATTACACCTGGATATAAATCAGTTATGAGTTTTAATTTGGGACATTAGATAGCATTAGTCCACTAGGCACCAAAGATCAGGTTTGACATCACAATGTATTAGTGTCACAAATGACTTGACTATTATTTTTGCCTTGCTCTACTCGCCTCCTGAGGATCTGTCTATTTGATATAACGAGCGATCAGTTCTTAAAAAGGCACTTCATTCCTGAACAGCAACACGATGCTGTGAGAAATTATGTGGACTGCTGTATCTAGCTATGAAAGTTTATGAATATGCTGAGCTCCAGACAGTGCTATGAGCGTTCTGGTTTAATGACTGATATATATATTATATTATATACTGATATATATATATATAACATTATCAGTCATTATATCAGTGATTGTAACAATTAAACAAGGAAGACATTTAGAAGTTTTACTTTTAGCAAAGTAACAGTTATTCTGCTTGGTTTGTTTTCAGTTTATACTTTTAAGAGCTTTTTTAGAGAAGAACAGAAATGAGAAGGAATTAGTATTAATGGAATTGATAAAGACTGCATCATTCTTCAAAAAAGAAGAAATGCCACCAACAGGCACTCTGTCCACAGCGCCATACCACAGTCAAGTAAAAGAGCTTTGCCAGTGTTCACTGAATAATGACGTGGTTCGCTACTGCAGAAATTGTAGTAAGTTAAACTTTAAGGAAAATACCGCAGCGACAATACTTAAAAGTCATTTTGTAAAATTAGTAAAAGTTTGTAGCATTGACAAAAAGAAATTATTCAGAGCGTGGGAGACTGGATCGCAGTGTAACAATTAGTTTTGAAATAACACAGAATGTGACTTTATAAAGTACAGGACTCAATTTTCTGTTCTTTAATTAATACTCTTATGCTTTTGCTTCAATTAATCATCTCCTCTGTTGTGTTGGTTTGTGTTAGTTCAGTTTAAACGCTTCGTCTGCTTTGTATTTCAGTCAAAGTTGGACGAGGTATCCAAGTTGAACAAGCATCTTCTGGGAACACAAACGTAAATTACAAGCCAAACTGTGGCGGTAGCTCTGGACAAAGCCTTACCTTTTCTCATGGAGATGCATGCAACGCACCGTGGATGTGTGTCCGTACAAGGTGTGTATGCATTCTCCAGTCTCAGCGTTCCACACTTTCAACGTTCGGTCTGTAGATCCACTGATGATGATATTGTCCCTCATCTGTGATGACCAGACTCCGCCTGTGTGACCAACCAGCGTTCTCAAACACTAAAAAGAAATATTTGGCTTGGTTACCCTTTTGACAGAGTTGAATGGAGACTAAAGACAAAGTAATCCACGAGGTAACAGCAGTCTCTTATAGCAAGTGGCAGATGACCTCTAAAGACTATTTTATGTTTGAACAAAAAAATCCCACCTTTTAGAAAACCATCATCAAATTTCTTGCTCCACTGTTGGTACCTAGACCTTAAGGAATTTTCTCTATAATCTTCCCCTTGATAAAAGAAACTGTCTTTCCAAATTTCTCAATACGGACGTGTTTTACAGTCAGGAGGCCATTTTCCTGGCCTTTTTTTTGCGTCACTGCAGGTTTTCCAATAGCTTTTTGAAGCATAGGTAAGTGTTAGAACTGGAAAAAGCACTCACTCAGTTTTATCACCACCCTATAAACCATATAGTCTTACTGTGTTTTTCTGTTTGTTTATCCCAGAAACATCACGTTCTGTAAGCTACAAGATCAATACCGCAAAATCACATTTCAAAACTTTTAAAGGCTTTACTGCTGCCCAAGATAGAATTCCGCACTACATAAGCACAGCCTACCTTCTTTCATCCCAAATGTATGGCACGATTTCTCACTGTCTACTGAGAGTGCTTGCTCACACCTACTTCTATAAAACCCCCATCGCTCTGGACCAGCGGCTTGCCTCCATCTCTCAGCCTGTATCCCTTACAAGTAACAACTATATATACTCTCTCACCAGGCAGCAATAAGTGCTAATTAGCGAAGACAAGAGGTCCTTGCAAGACCCCTCTAGAAAGATATTCCAGGAAGATTCTGCATTTACATTAACAGGATCTCTGTAATTACCCACTTTCTAACCTATTTAGATATGCGCTATGTTGATTTTTGCATTGCTCCATTTTCTTCCATTATGTCATGGGGATACAGTCCTGCAGTGCCATATCATAGCCATCTATTTCTGCACTGTTATTTTTACCAGTCAAACCTGTAACTGCACGAGAAAAGAGGTCAGGACAGTTTGATGATCTCTTTTTTTGCAATCTAATGCTAAGTGGCATTAATTGGCGTGGCCTTCCTTTAACTGTTAGTTGACTCTCGACATAGTCAAATATTTTTTATCTGAGATAATATATCCTGAATACCCAGTCTTTCATTTTACTCCATTTAAATATCGACATGTTTTAGCTTTCCAGCTCCCCTTTGGATCTTCTCCCTCCGCTCATACCTTTTGAAAAAACACCAATTTCACCCCACAGGTTACTTTACGAAAAAAAATCATCAAAGACAGGTTATCTGGATCAACTGTAATAAGAAAAAAACATAACTTCAGTAGTTGTTGTTTAACAACCTTGTGAGTTTCTGCTGAAATTAAGTGTTCTATTATCACTGCATGCTGTATTTCTACCACATGAATTTTCTCCCAAAATAAGTATTTTTTTCTGCATCAGTGACAGTATACTAATCTGTTAATATCCTGTTCTTTCTAACATCTTTGAAGAAGCCTTGCTTTTTTGCTGTACATAGATTTCCTGTTCTTTAATATTTTTTACCAGTCTTCTGCAATTTCTGGCTCCTAGCTTAATTCAAATCCATCTTTTTCGGTTCGTATCTATTATTCACTTTTACAGTTCCCTTTTTTTAATTTCAACCGATTTACTCATATTTTAAGAAATCATCCTTCTAAAGCAGTGAGAACACAGAATCCTTATTTTGGGCTTTACATCTGTCAAGGGAATTATTTAGTCATGTTCATTTGCACAAACCAACCTTTAGGGGTTTTTTATTTTATTAATTCTTCAGCATCAGTGAACATCAGGGCTCATACAGCAGTCTTCCATGTTTCATATGCGATTTCTGGCTCTCTTCAAGGTTTGGCGTAAATAGTCACCCTAGCATTTGTAATTACTTTCAAAAAATTACTGAACAGGAATTGTTAAGTCATGCTGCTATGACCAACTTTATCTATTTAAAGGAACATTTTGTTTTTGAGAGGGTGGCAAGTACAAAAGAAGTATTTTTCATTTAAGTTTAGGTTGCCCTTTTAAATTTAAAAATGTCAATTTCAATATGGGTTCATTCACTGGACAGTTTGTTGTAGGGAAGCCAACAGAGGCAGGGGCAGGCTGCCTACTGCTTTTAATTTTATTCTTCCCCGCAGTAGTATTTACAATCCCGTCAAGGATCTTCTAGGCATGCAAAGACAAACGCTTAATACATTCAGCTTCAACATTACAAAGTGGAAACCTTTTACATCTTAAACCTTTTACATCTTAAACCTTTTACATCTTAAACCTTTTATCCACAATCGCTGTCCCGTTGTTCAAGTAGCCATATCATTAAAACAAAGCTAAGTGCATACAATACTAGTCTGGAAGGAAAAAGTAAAGTACTGTTTCCCTGAGGTCTTTTCTATATCCTTGGAGCGTGGTCAGTCAGTCACCTTAAAACAAAAACTCCGTGTGCCGAGTAGCTGTGATGTTCTAACATCAGTGAAATGTTCAGTACTGTCTTTTTGACTGCACATACTGTTTTGCTTCTCTAAGCCAAAATCAAATTATTGAAGCTTATTAAATTCCTGCCTGAGCTGGATCTAATTTAATAGGAAATATTTAAACCTAAAGCAAGTTACTTTTCTTCTGGGTTTTTTTTTTTTTTGGTGGTTCAGCAATATGCAGCTTAGAAAGAAAAACAAACGCTATTTGAAATCAGAGGCAGTAAAACGAACACCCCATTTCAGTAACTTGAAAACCACAGAAAGAATGCTATAAGGCAAGTAAGAAAGGGAGATCCAGAGGGGTATAAGCAGGCTAAATTAAGCTTTAAGGAAGATAAAGTAACATTTCTGTCCAAATTCTTCAGAATCCATGTCACAAACGACTTCACAAGAATAGCAGAATTGCCAGGAGAACAAGGATATATGCCAACGGTAACACGAGCAGCATTGCAATTTCACATCAAGGTGACTTTTTTGAACTAGACCAGTTTCTGTGTAGGAAAAGATGACCCAAATGTTTACCGGCACTTTTTCCTATTCTTGCACCAGACAGGACTAAAGACCACCCTGCGGTGCGGTCTGAAGGCACAGCAGCATTTTTGACATACCAGTGCTGTATCTGTAGCTCACTTCCTATGGAATCCAGCGAAATATCTGACTTACCTTGCCTGTAACCGCTGACCACACTTTCAGGGTGTTGTCATCAGAGCCGCTCACTATTCGGTTCCCACAGAACTGAAGGCATGTGATCACGTGGTCATCATGGCCTTTGAGCACCTGATGATAAAGAACATAAAAATGTATAGTCGGCATTCAAGGCAGAAGATTAGAGAGGAGCAGGAGAAACAAAATGCTCTTCTGATTCATAAATTATAAAATGCTAGGGTTGCTTCAATAATAATAAGGCCCCTTAATCCTGTGTCAAGTCTAATTTACTGCCAGCTGGGACCAAAGAAGGTATTTTCCTTCTTCCATGGAGTGATACTGCATTGTTTAGCAAGCACACAGCAGTTATTGTACGCCTCTTGAAAGTACCAGGAAAAATCACTGCTGAAGGTAGGTTAAACTAGTAACTGGACATTGCAAAAATTCCTCTGCACCTATTTCAGCTCTTTGATTTTTCAGTTGAGTTACATTTACCTTTTAGGGCTTGTTTCTATCTTGAACAAAAAGGATGGGGTTGTATTATTTGCTGCAAAATGTATTTTGGTGGTCAAGGCTGACTATATGTATGTTTTTTCTTTACCAGCCAAGGAGCACCAAAGCAAAAAACTAGAAAACTGCTAACTCAATTAAATGCAAACAAAAGCGATAATTTAATGTGCTGGAAAAGTGGATTGTAATATTGCATTATGGAGGTGGGATTTTCAATGCTTGATCTGGGAAAAACTGCAATACAGTATATTTTGCTGCATTACAGCAAAAAAATCCCTATCAGAATATGCAGGATGAGGAATTTTTTATTTATGATATCTGAACACTTTCAAGATGTTCATCAAAGTGAAATGGGCATCTGGATAATGCCTGAGGCTGTAATTTTAATAATAATTCCAAGACAACTTGATGTGGCGTATCAAGGCAAGAAATACAGAGCCATCGCCAGAAATGTACATAAGTCACGGTCAAATAAACAGCAGGATATAGCCATAGGTTTTCCATGGCATTTTTTTTTGTTCTTACTTTTATTGTTTTGTTCTACAGCAATAAAGAAAACAGGCAAGCTGCTTTAAAACCTTAAAAGGCTGTGAATATGGGTTTTCTTCATGTTTCTGACTGCTTGTTCAATATCAGGTTTAATTAGACCGTTGCCATTTTATTTTACAAAACGTTTTGAAGTATTGCTTCATATCCTAACACTGGGAAAGATGCAATGATAACATATCAATGTCATTAAAGAATTTCAATGTTTTAATAAACAGAAAGAATCTTAACACAGAATGAAGTTACTGTCTTGTGCTGCTCAATTTAAAACAGTAAGTATAAAAATAAAGCACAGAATAATTGTGGAGTATTTTTATGCTGTGACATGGCCCAGCTCTATAAATACACACATACGTACACGCGTGTGTATGCTTAACTTAAATATAGGTATTTCCAATCATGTTTCTGAGATTATCTGTATCAAAAAGACAGGCATATTTATAGGACTTCGAAAGTTGTGCAGAATTTTTTAGACCAGCAATGAAAGAATTCTGCTGTATGACAAATCACATTCTGATTTGCTAATATGGTGCTCAGAAATTAATTTAAACCTAGGGTAAGCTAAAATACAGGGTTTTTTTTCTTTAACAATACATTGCTTTTTGTGCATGGATAGTCTGGCTTGTCTGAAGGAAAAAAACCAACCTACGAGTTGATCTTGCTTTGTTCATGGCACCATGCACATAGCTCAGAACCTACCTTAGGCGATTTAAGTTCTCCTCGCCGCCAGTTGGTATCAATCCTGTGTTGTCTTATGTAGGCGCTTTTCCATGGACTGTGTATAAAGCCTGGTTTTATTACTTTCCTCCTCTTGATATGTAATGGTTCATCAATCCCTAAAATGACAATTAAGAAAAGGGGGATGAGGAGTGATGAGGACACCTCAAACAAAACAACTTCTCTCCCTTCCAAACCTTTTCAGTGACCTCTTCATTTAACACTGCATTGACGTAACAACCTCCCTCACGCCAATACTTGCACGATACCACCCTGCTCCTCAGTTCTTTATATTACATCTCTCCTTGTTGTTTAAGCATTACTGTAATCACGCCTGAAAATGCTCCTTGCTGGTGATCTACTAGCTTGGTTTCAGATCCCCCTTTCTGAGGCAGTGTAGCAGAATATTGCCTTTTTCAAATGGGTAGTGTTCAGCAAACTCCATAATCAGTTGCATGCTCATTTTGGAACCCTTAAAAAACTAAATTTCTTTTGTCTGTGGTTGGCCTTTCTGGTCACCCACCCTTAAGTTCACCGTGACTCTTGATATTAGTGAGCTTTTAATTCTTTCCCTGATTTGAAAGGCTGTGTGCTTTTGGCATTGTCTTCTCCTGGCTAGAATTTTAAGTATAGCTATGCCCTTTCTGAATTGACACTTAAGCGGTAGTGCTTTGTTTTAAGCCTTGCTACTACAGATACGGCTATTTTTTTCCCCAATTCTCTCATCCATATCTCCGCGCAGCTCCTCTCTCCACCGCATCTCATTAATAGCAAGAATCTTGTCTCTTGCCAGTATGTGGATTTCACTCTTCTGCCTTTAGCCTCTTCTCGGTGTCTCTGCAAGTCTTGAATTAACTTCTCCTTTGTATTCCTGAGCACCTCACTAAGTCTAACAGCCTACAATACCGTTTTGTTTGTCTGTGCTCTCATGCCTGTCCATATTTATTTTAACTTCTAAGCTCACAAATGTAGGCTCGTTCCCCTGTTGACCTTCTCCTTTTTTCTCACTCTGTACTCTCAATGCATTTTCACTGAAATTTGTAAGAGGAGAATCTTTAGAAAGGATTTAAGAGGCTAGACACCTGGTTTCCATTGCAAAAGGACACTAATTAATTTAGGTGCCTTTACAAATAGCCAGGTACATTCACATTATCATGTTTTTTAAAACCCTTTGCATCAACCTCTCTCAAGTTCTTGTCTCCCTACTTGGAGGCAGCCTGGCAGGGCTCTGTGTTTGCCTGTGTCCAAGAGGGATAGGGATACTGCTCTGAGATCACATGCATGTGCCCTACTCCCCAGAACAGCCTCCTTGTTCATATAACTCTCCTTAAAACTAAAAGCTTACGTTCCTCATGTGCTCAAATATGTGGGTACTTTCCTCGGAGCCTTTTTACGCCCATTCCTACTACTGCTAAACCACTGCATCTTCTTGATTTGGCACAAGCAGGTGACAGCCGTGTCTTCTGCATTATGTGTCCCTCTCTAAGTGATCAAGTTAGCACCTTCTCCCCCTACTATGTGCCATTTCCTATCTATACATAATCCTTTATACATCTATCTCAGCTCTTACTTTGAATACAAATAACCCTTAAAAAGCAAAAATAATTGTATTTTTAAAACATACACCTAGTGTACTTTATAAATAGGATGCACAAACTTAACTCTAGTTTCATTTTTAATATTCCAAGGATTATTTCTGCTTCCTACTTTCAACACATACCACACAGCTCAAAGCATCACCAGCAGTAAATTTAAAGTCACATGAATTGCCTTCATAAAACTTTAAGCTTATTATGTATCTGCACTTTTTATGACAGCCACACTTTGACCATTACACCCATCTTTTTGCTCGGTCTTACCCTCCTCTTTGCATTTCTCTCTCCAGAGAAGATTATCTTCAGCCAGAATTCTCCAGTAACGACACGTCTGGGCTGCCTGCAGAAGGTCCCTGGGTTCCAGGAATGACAGCACATACAGTGCCAGCTGTAAAAAAACAAAAAGAAAGTGTATTTTCTGCATTGCTTTTGAAAGGAAAAGTGAGATAACTCCAAGTATTATCATGCATCAGGGGCTGAAATACAGAAAATTGAATCAATAAATTATTAAACAATTCCAAAAACCGTTAACAGAGTTTATTCCAGTGGGCTCATGAAAGTGTAACAATCATCTTAAGTAACTAAATCCATACAGATCACATCAGAAATGATTCTTGTATTTACAAGAAAGTAGAAGTCAGCTGAAATCGCTATCATCTTTTTTAAAAATGTAATCCACATTACTGTGAAACAGTAACAGAATATTGCTAAAAACCTGTTATTTTACCTAACAAGTATATCAAAAGTTATTTTGAGAGTTTAACTAGCAAGTACACCACTCACCATGTAAATAAATACGAAAGTATGTTGTGATGTGTAACATCACTCAGTACGCCTGAGAACAGAAAAAGTAAAAGCGGCATGCACTCGAGTTCAAAAGCACTCTGCAGCTGGGGGAAGGCAGCCTATGTAAAGCCCATTTTCTGGTTAGAACACACACACACACACACACACACACACACACACACACACTCTCCTAAGTGGTATTACAGAGAGTTTAATGGACTGGGATGCAGAACGACTGAAGCTGAAGTATGTAACTTCGATACTGTACTGTACCAAAAACATATGGGGAATCTCAATCAGCACCGGAAGATAGACATAAGATGTACTTTTCCATATGACAAGATTAAAGGTTATTGGCAGAATTCAGACCTCAGTTGACTGAGCCAAGCAATATAATGACCGTGATAAAAACTCCAAACTCTTCACAAGTATATTCAGATGTATTGAAGTCTTCAGCAGGGAGAGAGGCATCTAAAACACAATCTAAAATACAAGGACACCGATCCTTAAGGGTACGATGACCAAGTACAGCTGTTCTACTTAACATCAACAATGCACCTCTACAGTCGTGGAAAATAAAAGTATAACCTGCAGCAAAGTCCCTTCAATGGCTAAAAACTCTGCAGAGAGAACAATATCGATAAAAAGTGATGCAGAGAACAGCTTACATGTGCTGAAAGAGGAGGTCTTTGTCAGTTAACTAATAGGATGCAAAAGTTGTCAGGGAGATCAGATCATCCACTTTTATTCCTGCTTGACATATCTTTTTGTGTTTAGGATTTTTTATTGAATTTTTAGCTGAAGTTATGATGCGTATAAATAGAATCTGCCCTCCAAAGCAGCGTAACTGAAATTCAGTAAGCAAGTCATAACCATAGGCTGTTGACCTCAGCACATTTTTGACCTTATTATGTGAGAAACATTTACTTTCAGTAATCTAGACCAGCCAGTGACTGAGCAGGAAATAAAAATTCAGCATGCTGGAACTATTTGCATTTCAACTGCACACACACCTTGTTTGCTAGTCATCACCTGCAGCTCACACTGAGCATGCAGGACTCCATGTCTGAAGAATCTGTCGTGAGGTATGCATTAGATCCCACACGTGCCCTAGGCCATAACGCTTAGGAACCTTCCTTCTGCACCTACCCAGTGAGTCAGCGTTTAGGATCTGGTGCAAGACTCTCTATTACACGAGCAACAACTGTACCTGTGCTTTTAGTCTTTGTCTTAATTCATGGTGTGTAATATTATTTAAGAAGTGCTGTTTCTTAACACGCATCAGACAGTCCTGCATGCAGCAAGACTCAAGCGCGAAAGAGATCCTTTCCATTTTTGCTAGATGTTCCTTAACTGACAGCAGAGTTTACTTTAAACTTCACTTATCATATGCATACAGATATGGATGCTGGCTAAGACGGTGTTAATTAAAACCTGCCAATCAACTGATTCTCAAACAGGTTGCATATTGGTGACGTTAATTTTAGACTGTTTTTATCTAAATAATCATCAAGGGTCAATACAGCCCACAGCTGACTTTAAGATCAGCAGCACACAGAAGATATCATCTTTTTGTCTCAGCTCATGGATCTAGTTAAAAGAAAACTTCAGGTAGCAAAGCCCTGACTTTTGACCCAGCTCTATAGCAGTCACTTGCCTTTTTCTTCACTCGTTCACAGTACCAAGAAAATTCCTGTGGCTGATTTCAGCAAAACTCCTAATCTGTTGTTTTCTAGTCCTGGTTTTCACAAACAAGTAATTTCAGCAATGATTTCTAAAGTCTCAGCAAGAAAACGGAAGTATTCATTTCAGATTGCTTGACTGCATGTTTCCTCAGGAGGAAAGCAAACATTTTCTTGGTTATTCAGATTTTATGTTACTGTCTTTGCACTGCTGAAAATGTTTTTGAAGAAAAGCCCTCCTGTCCAAATTATCTTCTTGTTCTGGCTAGGTAATCAAATCACTGCATTGCATCCAACAGCACTGGAGATAACTGCCAGATGTTAATGCGGAGCGACAACTCACGAGAGCGTGTTTTCACAGGATGCTGACTTTGATAGGGAAGCCTCTTTAAAGAATTACTGACCCTAACAACTTGTTCTTGCCCCCACAGCTCAGTTCATCACCCCTACTGCAGCCAGCATTAAGTAGTTGGAATCAGCGTCACTTAGACAATCTTGTTGAAAAATGGTCCTAAAAAAGGAGAGGAGATGGTTGAGTTAGCTTGATGGGTATTTTTTCTTTAACTCAGTTGATTTTGGTGGCAGTGACTAGGGGTTAGGAAGCCAAAATCATTTAAGCCAGTTTTACTGGTGAAGTCAGCCTTTCATGAAGCTAAACGCTTGACAATATTCTGGTTTCAAGAGGCAAGAAAAACCACTGAAAATTAAACTCAAGTACCTCACAATGAAGTCAAGAAACATAAATGAAAAATAAAGTTTTACGCTAAATAGTGTATCTATCTTTTCTGTGAAGAAATTGCTAAAACTGGAATTATAACATGATCGTTAGTAAACAGGAAATCTAGACCACTGGTTGTACCTGAATTAGTTTTGCCATTAAATCATGCAAAGACAACTGAGCTGAGAATTACTGTTATTGGTTCTGTATTAATTTTCCAGACTTAATGGATGCAGAAGTGGCAAAGTATATAAATCTT
>NW_010419478.1:0-1737 GCF_000710305.1 Buceros rhinoceros silvestris | reverse complement strand
GTCTCTGAACTAAGGACTGCTTTGGGCAGTTTCTCTAGAAATGTAACAACCACACAGAGGTCTCCCCCCGTGTCCTTTCCATTTATGAAGAAGGCTGCCACAGGAAGCGCGTGTGTAAGTACTCTCATGTCATGTACACTAAGTTAATACTTGTGGCCTGAGTTTCTTCCAACCCTTACAAATGCTAACCAGCAAGGGAAGGCTGTAACCCTGACTCATGAAGATATGACAGTACATAAAAGGAGAGTCTTGTACATCTGAGTATTCAAAAATAGGATATACACCAGAAAAACTTTCAAGAAAGAGACATATCGAACAGTCTTCAGGTAAAGACCATGTTAAACACAGCAACCAGATACTAGCACCAGAATACCTTTAAAAAACTTCCTTTGTAATGTGTTAGTAACTGGAGACTTCTGAAAGTAACTGAAGACCTCATGAAATTTTTCACGTGGAAAACTCAACACGCGGTAGATCTGGCAAAAGAAAATATACTTCCTCCTCACTCCAAATAACAGAACAATTCCAATTCCCTAAAACCAAGAAAGGTCAGAAGTACTCTTTCTAAATGAAAAAAAAAAAAACACCAAACATTAATTTAATAATTGTAGCCAACTGGCTTTATCTCTCATGTTCACCCTCATGTTCTAGCTGTGAGGACACCAGCATTACTCTTCTGTGGACAGCACTCAGTGCTGAAAAGCGCGCACGCGGAAAATCTGTCTGCTTCTCTTTAACCTGATACGACATGATCCGATTTGCAGAAAAGCAGGTATCTGCTTAATTAGGGTTTGGCTTTACCCTTACAAGTGCTCTTCTGGGATTATTTTTGGGGTTTTTTGGTAGAGATTTTAGGGCTCGGTTTGGTTAAAATGAATTCAAAGATAACATTTACAAAAACCCTAGCACTAAAACATTAAACGATAATGCTTGTACTTACAGAATAACATGCAGAAAGGTCTTGCATCCAGAGGAAATTTTTGTGTGTGTGCGCCCTAACAGAATTAGTTCTCAAAAAACAAAAAGGCACAATCAGCCCAGTTACAATACAGAGATATTTTTAAAGTTACTGGGATTTTGTTTAAAGGATTCCAGGAGTTTAAATGTCTCTCTTGAGATAAAAATATGTCAATCTGAATTGCAGTAGCCAAGTTATGGCAGCGTACTGAACTGTGGACCTCTAACCTCAGTTTACATCACTCCGTTGGCAAAACAGAACGCCATAACTAGCACAGAATTTAGTAAAAGGTGACAGCTGATGCATTGCATAGTCCAATATTAACCTGTATTTCTCACCTCTTTTGGGAGCAAGGAAATGAAGTCTCTTTGAAACTGGGGCTCTATCACTTGCATCATGTGTTTTACTTGTGTTGGTTCACAACTATCAATGAGTTCATCTAAAGCGAGTAATTTCTCTGGTCCACTCCAGCTCTGCAAGATAAAAAAAAAAACCAAAACAGTAAGCATTACTTTAATACACTAGTTTGGTACTATTTTAAGCAAGTGTCGCTGCTTTGCCAATAAGGCAATTTAAGTTTCCTTGTCGAGCTACATACAAGCATATAAAGAGCATATAAAAAAAAAAGCCAGCAAGATAAATGCTCATGTTAATTACACAAAAATGAGAAGTTAATCAACACAAAATATTCAAAATTACTACATTGATTCATAAGCTGAGAAAGGATTTGTTATACACACAAATACAGATTAGCAATTAAATAGATAATAATATTTAAT
>NW_010419477.1:0-2492 GCF_000710305.1 Buceros rhinoceros silvestris | reverse complement strand
GAGGTTCAACAAGACCAAGTGCAAGGTCCTGTACCTTGGTTGGGACAACCCTCGGAATCAATACAATTGGAGGATGAAGGGATTGAGACAAGACCTGCAGAGAAAGACTGGTGGATGAAGGGCTGGACATGAGCTGGCAATATGCACTGACAACCCAGAAAGCCAACCGTACCCTGGACTGCATCAAAAGAACGGTGGACATCAGGTCAAGGGAGATGCCACTCTACTCTGCCCCGATGAGACCGTACCTGGATTAATGTGTTCACCTCTGCAGTCCTCAGCACAAGAAAGACCTGGACCTGTTGAAGTGGGTCCAGAGGAGGGCCACAAAAATGATCAGAGGAATGGAATATCTCTCCTATGAGGACACACTGAGAGAGTTGGAGTTGTTCAGGTTTGAGAAGACTCTGGGAAGACCTTATTGCAGCCTTTCAATACTTCAAAGTAAGGGGGCTTTTAAGAAAGTTGGGGACAGTCTTTTTAGGACAATCTTTTGTAATAGGACAAAAGGTAATGGTTTTCAACTAAAAGACTGTAGATTCAGACTAGATATAAGGAAGTATTTTTTTACAATGAGGAAATTTTACAATGAGGAAGAATTTTTTTTAAATATAGAGCACCCCTTGCAACATAAGACTAGCCTCAGGGTTGGCATCATGTGATGATGATATAAGAACAGGCTTTGCTCACTTTTGCTTCATCAGGCAGATTTGGGGGTACTTGAAATCTTAGTAGACTGGAGAGGCTCAAGAGTAGCAGAGGCTTTTAATCTCTGACAGAACTGGAGAGCTACTATCCTTAGCTATTTCCAGTTCCCCTTCTACTTGAAGCCTGCCTTTCCTTTACACCTATATGCTTGGTGCTTTCTGTCAGTGCCAGGAGATGTGCCAGTACAACGGAAACTAGGGGCAATGTTCCCCATGAGCTGTTGCAACTGTTGTGGAAGCCCTATGGAGCAAGTTTATTCTAAAACTGTTTGCCTGGGACAAAGTTGTATGGGTTCCTTTTGATTCCCATTAAGGCACATAGCTCCTTCTGTTGGCTTGTTGAAACAAAGGGAGGTGGCTGTGGTTTAGAACACTGAATGTTGTTTTATGTCCTTGAGCCAATGTGCCTGTTAAATACTAAATTAGTTGTGACTCACTAGAAAACATCCTTGGCTTCATTCCTTGACAGAAGCAAGAGAGAGAAGGAGAACAAAGGCTTCCTAGGAACATCTGAAATAAAAACTTTGACTGGATTTCAGCCTCAGCTTCCTCACCTCTGTCAAGTCTCCTTGTGACTTTCTGCTTTTCTTCCTATGTCATTCCTAAAAACTTTCCCCTCATTAGATAGGGGAATTGCCAGGATAGAGCATCAAGTCCTCTATCAGCTGCATGATCTCATGGCAGACTGAATGAGACCTTAAGGCCTGTACATATGTGGGCGTGTGAAAACCAACCCCCACAAAGAACAATATTGTCAGATGTTTAAAAGCAGGTGCAGTTGTCTTGAGCTGGGACTTTCCACATGAAAAGCTGGAAGACTTGCTGATGTATAGGAGAGAAAGGAGTACTACTCCACAGCTGGGCACAGTAAACCAAATAAAACCTGTTGGTGTAAGGTAAATTTTCACCAGCAAACTGAAGGGATTCATGTTACAATGGAAGAACTAGAATATATAGTAGATTTGCATCTCCCAGCATCCACCTTGATTGGATATTCTCTCCAGGAGCACTAGAGCTGCCACCTTAAGGCCTGTTTCGGAATTTAGCTGTATTGAAATGTAAACTCAGGCAGCAGCAGAACCCTGACGTGATGGATATTCATGTACTTGGAACGTGGGAAAGCAATGCTGAAGATTAAGCTGTAAGGCTACAGTGACATGTCATCTAGGCTTGCTCTGATAGTGTAATGAACTAGAGTCCTAAAGTGATTATTTAATTTGTTCTTGGTTATCTGATCAAGTATTAATGTCTTACTGTTATTTTCTTTAAGTGTAATAAATCTAAGGAGAGATTGGTTCACTGTTCAGAAGCAATTCACTTGGACTGATGCTTTTACATCTTTACTATTATAATATATAGGGAGGCACAACAGGAGAGCTTCAGATCCCAGATGTCTCATGGGTATGGTGTATGAGCAGGAGAACGAAGGCAGAGACGTGGTGACCTCCCTGGGATCAGGCAGTAGATCAGCAACAGAAACAATACGATGTTTTTATGGACAATCTGTGATACATGAAATATGAAAAGATAGTCTCCAGCTGGCTCTCACAGCAAATGAGATCCTCTCCCCACTTCCTTTCTCTCCCCTCCCTTCCTCTTCCCCCTTCCTCTCTCCTCTTTCTCTCCTGTCTTTCTCTCATCTCATCTCATCTCATCTCCTGAGGAGAGGAGCTGCTCGGAGAGGAACCACGTGGCAACTGGAGCGACAGATCCAGGCGCTCCAGGAGCTACTCGGAGAGGAACTGCGTGGGAACGGGAGCGATAGAGCCAGATAAATTAAGGGGA
>NW_010419476.1:15606-15968 GCF_000710305.1 Buceros rhinoceros silvestris | reverse complement strand
GCACCTGGGAAGGTGGGGGTGTTGCTGGGGCTACACACCCTCCACGTCATGCAGGAACTTGTCGCCGTTGCCCTCTCTTCTTCCAGCCTTTGCATTCACTCTGATGGAGATGGAACCAGGGGTCCTCCGTATTGTGCCCTTTATCTGCCGGCTGGGCCTGCCTTAGGGAAGGCAGGATGTGGTCCCAGTGGTCTTCCTCACGGTCTCTGATGCTCCCCAACCTGTTCACCTCCTCCCGGAGCTCTGTCACCAGGCTGAGGAGCTCCTCTCCCTGGGCGCACCTCCTGCAGGGGTGCTCACTGCTGCACTCTTGAGCCGGTGCGACAGCAGGGGACACCCCGGCGCAGACGCCTGGGTGGGCG
>NW_010419476.1:10876-15489 GCF_000710305.1 Buceros rhinoceros silvestris | reverse complement strand
TGTGCGACACCGGGGGCCCCCCGGAGCCTGACGCCTGGGTGGCAGCACGTCTCCACTGAAGGTCTGTCTGGGCAGCTGCATCAGCCACGTGACGGGTGCAGCTCTTAGAGAGGCTGTGACCTTCTGCTGGATGGACATCTTTCCCTCCTCTACCCAATAAGTGCTTCCAGCACCCTTCCTGCATGTCCCTCCTGCGCCAACTGCCGTGCCCCGCTCTGGTCATGGCGCTCCCTAAGGGCTTCTTTTACACCTCTGGGTGCAGCCACCATTACCCTGGCAACATCCTCGCCTCCTCCACCCCTCCCACGAGAGCTGCCAGCTCCAGGCGAGGGTCTCTGCTCTCCTGAAGTTCCCCTGCCAAAGGGAAGCCTCTAGAACACCCCTGTGCCCTGCTTCGGGCTGTGCCTGCTCCGGGGAAGCTTCTCTTGGCAACGAAGTGGTCAGATGGCAAGGCACGGCCAGGTCATCCCTTCCATGGTATGATCAAGGGGTAGAAATGAACAGGCATGGACAAGTGCCCCATTTTCACTTCCCTGAAGAGCAGCACAAACTGAACAATAAGAGGGCACTGGAGCAAAATCTCTGCCAAAAAGATAATCGTGGTTTTAACAAAAACAAAACAAGTCTGGCTGCCAGATGAAATGGAAGGTGTGTTTCACTCACTCTGTCAAAACGCAGGCACTGCACGCAAGTATGCTGAAGGGCTAAAAACCAGAGTACCAATGCTGGAAGGTACAGAGCTGCACCTTCTAGCCAAGGGGGAGGCATCAGCACAGAAAACCAGCTAACACCCTGAGCGCCTTGCCCGCTCTGCTTTCACAGAATCATCTGGCTGGAAGAGACCTTTAAGATCATCGAGCCCAACCCTTCCCCCTGCACTGCCAGGGTCCCTAAACCATGTCCATCAGCGCCACCTCCACGTGTCTTTTCAACACTTCCAGGGATGGGGACTCCACCACCGCCCCGGCCAGCCTGTTCCAATGCTTCACAACTCTCTCTGTAAAGAATTTTTTCCTAATATCCAACCTAAACCTACCCTGGTGCAACTTTCCTTTAAGCTGATCAAATATTAAGTGGAAAAGAAAAAAAAAATCATCTTGGAGAGAGCACCGAGGCTCAGTCACCTGGCAGAGGCTGCCTCAGCCAAAACCACCCTGCCAGGTGGCCAATACCGGTCCCAGTCACATGCTTGGACTCACAGCTTAGACTGACTGTGCCTGACCTGCTTCACCAGCAAGAAGCTGAGATGAGCCAAAATTAAGTTGAAACAAAAGGCTGCTCAAGAAACAGTGTATCTTTATCCCAGCAAAAATTAATCTCAGTGGTTATGATAACGCTGTGCTGCGACTGCCACGTGCCATAGCCGCAGGCAACTGGTGAAGCTCGAGCAGAAGTGATTATTAGCTGAGTTAGGGAGTACATCAGCTAGAAGCCACCCACAGCATCATAAAGCCCAAAGGAAAGACCCTCCAGCTCTGCAGGCACCCTGTGGGAAAGTTCTGGCAGCAAGCTGTCCCCATCACGTTAAAGGGGACAGGACTGACTGCAAAGTGGCCGGATCCCATGGCACTATCTGGAGTGAGATCACCTCTGTCATTAGAGAGGCGTGATCAAGGGAGACATTCTTATTGTGACAGAGGTCTTTTGAGAGCCAAATCGGTTAAGAGATTTCTAAGTCTAAGCTGGCAGCACTTCTAGTGCTTAAGAGCATAGGAAGCGTCAGAAAAAACCCATCCTTCAGCAGCCAGTTTTGGCCTCAGCCCACTGTCTCCCGGCTGAAGCACATTGCCCCTTTCCTCCTTCACCAACCTGCCACAAGACCACAACGCAGCGTATGCATTAGAAGCGTCTGCTGGAACACACACACTTCAGTGAAAACCACATCTCCATTTGCACCCAAAATCAGAGCCATTCATGGATCCTGGAGAGACGTTTTGCTCAAATACACACGACAGCAGCCCTGCCGGCATGGCGCTTACCTGGGATGCAGGAGAGCACAGAGAAAGCATCGCCCCGAGGAGCAGCCAAGCAGCACACGCAAAGCAGGACAGCTCTGGCACGAGACTGGGAAATCTTTCTTAATCCTGGAGACTTACAAAACAGTAGTGCAGAATCTGGCAGATCCTTCCCAAGGTAAACTCTCACTGGCTTTTTCTGGGCAAAAATTTGGTAGAAAATGAACAAGGTGGGCTGCTTTATGCCCAACCATGCCTACAGGCCAGCTGTCCGACCAGAAGAGATGACCAGGGCCAAGATGCTGCTGCCGAAAACCATCTGCAGTCAAGTTGGGGGATTTCTGCCTGCTCCCAAACTCTGCTAGAGATGTTTAAATTATTTAAACAAGGCCGAAAAATGGACGTGCAGAGGGTGTCCTGCCCAAATCTGGTGCACACCAGCATTGCCTGCCACACCTCCATAACCAGTAGCAGAAATGACATGAAGAGGATGCACCAGTGCTGAAAAATCGCTCATTTTCTGCAAGGAAGATGCGTATTCCTTCCAGGTTACACAGGAGATGCATGGGAACATCATGATGCAAAGGGTTCATCCCTGTTTCATCTTGGCTGTGGAAGGAGTCCTCATCAAATGGTCAAAAAGAAGCCGTAAAACCTTCCAGCAAGTGTTTGCTCTAAGCATTGGCTGAACTGGATGGAAGGAATTGCCAAAACAGGAACTTGTGGTGGCTTGTCTTCCGGAGGGCTCTGATATTCCGGCGCCGGAAGGACAAGCCAACAGGAAATACACAGAGCTGTCCCTGGAACAAAGGCAGGAAGGGGGAAGTTCACAGGGGTTAATTGCTCTCACCAGAGTACAGCCAGCAAAGGGATCATTGCCACTGCTTCGCTTGTGCTCCTCTACAGCCTCCAGTTCCTGTATTTTAAGGGTCTTAAAACTCTCCCCACCTGGAAGGGCTACAAGCTAAATCAAGGTGGATCTCAGTAACATCAAAGTTCACCACCCACGCTGCCTCTGGTATAGATCTTATTTTCTGTTTGTCAGGGACTCAGATAACTGCCAGGTCCTTCTCCACCTTACGCTGTCCTTTTCCCTCTTTTTCTGATGGAAGCCTCACTTTCAAATTCCAGCCTCCCGGACAACAGCACTGGACAACATGTGGATGTTTACCCTTTCACACACAAACCAGGCTCCTGCTTGTACTCCTCCAGATGCCCTCAAAAAGAACAATTCAGCGTTCAATCAGAAGCCAAGAGAAGGGGTTTTTACTGGCACAGTGTGGGAAGGGCCATTAGTTCTCTTTGCTTTGACCAAGGCAGCACAACAGCCGCGTTTCAGCTCTTATTAGTAACTTCTTGTTCCACACTAGCACAAGTTTGCTGTGCTCACTTCCCTGATGGACATCAATGGCAAAGGTCCACGTGCACCCAGGCAGTACAACCTTCACTACCCAGGGTAGCTGCAGACAATGCACCCATTCACATGCCCCAGGGCCAGGAGACAACACAGGTAGTAGTTCAGCCTCTCAGTGGGAACAGGACTGCCCCTGGAGGTTGCCCAAGGATCTCATCCCAGAAATACAAAGTTCAAAAGGTAAGTGTGGCTGGAGACCCAATCTCTCCAGAAGACCACCACCACCAGCACCACACCTTGGCTGCACTCCTCCAGAGAGTGAAAGCCAAAGATGTCGATGTAGCATACCTGAGTGGTTGGGGGGAATGCAGCTGAAGTACCTAACGTGGAAAATCTGGGATACTAAGTCGTTAGTGCAATGCTGAACAACGAGCACTCTACGCACTGAGCCCCGCAGCATTAGTGCCAACACCCATGTTAAACAGCCGATGCTGCCAAGCAGATACTCACACCGGTAACATGAAAAACCAGACAGCACAAGCACCACAGTCTGGAGCTGACACTGATGCACAACAGTTCTGTCCCATATCTACTCCCCTGGTCCCCTCCTCAACTAGGCAGCACCCAGAGCAACGCCGCACTGCTGAGCTTCCTGCCTGCCCAGACTTATTTCTCAAGACAACATGCTTCACCAAAGCACAGCTCTGCTGTGAAGAAAATGACACCGTGTTCGGCAGGGTGAATGCAGTAAGTCAGACACTACAATGCAGGATTCATCAGATTCCATTTAATGTCATGTGCATACATCCATACATTTACTTATGTCAATGGTTTTGATGTGCGTGATGCCAGGTCTTGAAAAATCTACTCATTCATTTACATCTGGGAGCGTGAATTCTCTCAAGCAATCATCTCAGGGTTGGTCTGCCCTTTTTTTTTTTTGTTTGCTTGTTTGTTTTTAAATCAACTTTCAACCACATAGTTGCAAAGATAATAGCATGAACTGAAGGTAAAGCACGCAGAGCTGATCTCTCTGATTCGCAGACTGCTCTGCAAATGCTGCTGCAAAAGGTTTTGCCAAGAATGGGGCATGAAGCAGCCCCTTCCCTCCCGGGGGAAAGAGAACTGGTAAGAAACAACTCTTGTCGAGCATCCCAAGCCACAGCAAGGCAAAGCAGCAGAAGTAACAGCCAATCCATTCTTCAGGGAAGATTTTGGCCAAGGCTAAGGAACAGGACATAGGTTCGGAGATAAACCATCCCTCAAAAAACCCAGGAAAGAATAGATGACAGTTTCACCACCAT
>NW_010419476.1:10481-10718 GCF_000710305.1 Buceros rhinoceros silvestris | reverse complement strand
ATAAATTACGCCCCCCCCCCCCCCCCCAACCCGCCCTGTCATTTCAGTGACAGGACTGACAGATTCTGGGATCACGGGTGTTCACCCTGCAATGCGCTCAGTCCCAGCAGTTTCGGGGTAGATTTTTCAAGCCCTAGTGATGGCTCCCAGGAAGGCTTCTCCCACACGCTCCCAGCTCCCGCACGATCCGAATCTATTGCATAGCATTTATTTCAAATAAGGCACTGTTTTGCCCAA
>NW_010419476.1:4700-10148 GCF_000710305.1 Buceros rhinoceros silvestris | reverse complement strand
TACACAGAAACCCTACAGAAGTTAACTCTGCTTCACGTAAAATACAGAATGGATATATATATATTTATATATATATTTTCTCTTCTTCAATCTTTAGAAAAACTATTTTGTTCTGCACATTGGCAAGTTTAGGATAGAATACTTCCCCAAACATACAGTATGTATGGTAGGAGTGAAACTTAGAATTACATGCAGTTTCTGCACAAATATTTTAAAGAAATAGATAATCTTTGTTGTTTTGCAACAACATTTCAATAAGGGATGGAGAAACCACTTGTAGTTCACTCAGTGATCATTTGTAAAATTCTTAAAAAACAGGAATTCATGGCTATTTCTCATTTTAAAATACAGCTACAATAAAGTGATACCTTTTAGTTTGACCTGCCCACAATGTGTGAGCAAGATCAGACCCTTTTTATTCGGGTTGGGTTTTTTCCCCCCTACACATGGCAATTTCAACATTATAAGCAAATTTCCAGTTTAACTTAGCTATAAATGCAAAAATTAGTAATAATACAGTATATATAATTCTGCTTTCATGGAATACTTTATTTTAAATAAAAACATTTAAGACTGCCTACTAACCATACAATCAAGACGAGAAAGGCACTAGAAACATAGACAAATCTCTCTCTCCCAAGAAGCATTTTCTTTAAATTTTAATTTTCTATTCTCTGGCATGTAAAAATCTTTTTAAATTTAATTTTCATACACATTTTGAAAAATAAAGTTAGGAAATACTTAGAAAATCACTTTACAACTATTTTTTTTTGCACTTTTTGACACAGTCACTGCAGATTCTACAAAATCAAGATTACCAAACCTTTCTGTGTCTGTCATTTTATTCATAGCACGGTGCAACAGATAGAAAGATTTCTCGATTTTACCCAAGGCAGGTGTTTAGAAACCTTCATATAGTCATTTGCTAGAAAATGGCTTACAGCCCAATCTTTGGGGCAAGAGATATGAAAAGTATGTTTTCCCAAGAAAATAATGTTTTATTCCCAGACATGACTGGAAAGACCAGAACTTATGATATAAAAGCTCTCATTTATGCTGTCGCATCATATACAAAGGAATATGGTGATGGGTAAATGGAAATCCCAAATCTATTAACAAGAAATGTCTAACAGTGCATGGTAAGTTAAATTTCCTTTATTGTTGTCCAACGCAGATCCTTTGGAGAGAAAAAAAGATCACAGTGCTTACCAGGTAACTGAATAGGTTAAGTCAAGGGAACTGTTAAAAGAAAGGGTTAGGGAGCAGTTGATTTTTTTTATGGCATCTCCTCATATGGAGTTCTTAGCACTTGGGACAGGTCCTTTCCTCCCCACTGTATCCTCTGACACACTGTTACGTGTCATTCACCAGGCGGCTGTATTTCACCTGCCTGCTCCTGTGCAGCACCGGCCAGGGAAAGGGCCAGTGGTAGGAGCGAGGTACAATTCCTTGGACATTCTTTTCAAAGTACTGGAAGGGCTTGTACCACCAGACCCTTGCAAGGAGGTTAGTTTGGGAAGCTTCTTTTAGCACCTGCACAAAGATAATAAAAAAAACAAAGAGAATTACAAAAGAACATGTCACTTACATGTCGCTTGCTACTGCTCACCAGTGGTGTCCTGCTTACAGCTGCTTCCACTTCCATCTCTCAATGTCTAGAAACACTTCCCAAACAGATGTGCACGGATAAAGATCAAGAGGAGCCAAGCTACTTTTCCACAGCCTTCCTACACACCCCAAATGTTGCTCCCAAGCGAGGCTCACCCTTGGTTTCCAAGATTCCGCTGTTCAGTGATCCCACGGGAAAAGAATGAATGGCCCAAAAGATCAGTCTCTCCTCTCCTTTGGGAGTGAAAAAACAAACCAAACCAAAGCAGAGCTGTTTCCATAATTATGTCTGAAATTACTTGTAACTGCAGAAGTGCTTTGGAGCCTGGCTGTGTGCCGGCAGAGCAAAGAGCAAGACATGCCTCAACCCATCCAGAGGAGGCCACGAACTGCCCTCCACCTGCTCTCAAACCACCTCCACCCACCCTTTTGCTTCTCCTAGCCATGAGCAAGCCACTGCTGAGACACAAGGAGCAGGCAGGCACTGAGGGAGTAATCCCACCACCCTGCTGCATGTTTCCAATGGCAGAGCAGGGGAGCACTCTGTCAGCCCACTGGAAAGAGCAAGCATGGCGTTTGTAGGCTAAACTTTCTTTCCATGTCATAAACTCACAAATAAATCCATTTTAGCCCTAGTAGGCTCTTGCTTCTAATTTTAAAGTAAGATGCAAGCCACAGCCCTCAGCACGTGGAGAAGCACCAGGAAGGAGAAACTAGCACACAAATGTGTGCTCACCAAGGATCCACGGACTGGCACTTCTGAACACGTCAGCAGCTTAGGGGAGCCATGTTGAGGTATCTTCCAATTACACCATGCAGCCAAACAGGCACATTTCCATATAGTAAGAAAAGGGGCTTCTCTGAAGCAAGTCCTCCTTAGTACTCAAGACAATCCTGTCTTCAGTAGCTTCCAGCACTCAGCACCGTCGTTTTGAAAGAGCCCAGGAGAACATTCAAAGCGTGGAAGTCACTCTGGTGCTGTATGACAAGAGTTATGTGCCTGAGCACAGACTGCTATCGAACACGCTGGTTCCCAAACCAACTGATCACAGGGCATTCTTGGCAATTAGACGTTTGGTGGTAAAAACATACCACAGGGCTTGACCGTGGCGTATTGCTTCAAGTAGCATCAAAACCACCGGATTAATACGACATGATAGCTAAAAGACCTCGATACAATCTAAATATCTGTACCATTGCAATATTAACTAGTTTTCTATCATCACCCAAGGAGACCTTCTGGTGTGCTCTTTGCGACCGGCCTTGCCTGTCCCGCATTGGCCTTTTCAGCCATCAGCGCGCTGGCAGTAAGCGTGGGGAAAGCCCTTCCCAAACCTTCGTCCGCGAAGCCAAGCCATGACTGACTGACATAACGATCATCACAGTTTTCTCAAACATAATTAACTGGAGTCATATGCAACAGATAAGCAGAATATCTTCCTCCATGGTGCACAGGTATATATTATTTTATATTTAAATTTTCTGTTACAGACCTAAGAGTAAGTTTAACTCTCTAGGTCTTTCCCACGAATAACAGGCTTGCGTATTTTCTCTCATATTCATCAGCATTGCAAGATCACCTCCTATTGATCTTGTTCACTGGTAGAAAAAGAAAAACAATGAGAATGACACGAGATCTCATTTAGACTTCTTCATTCCATCTTTGAATCATTTAACCTCAGCTCTCTGATCGGGTATTACAAATCATGCTTTGCTCTCTCTCTCATCAAGTGCTCTGCCTCCTCCTGAGCAGCTCCTTGTTCTCAGTATTTCCCTCATCATCCTATTTTTCCTGCCTTCCCAGACACGGGCCCACAGGACAAAGCAGTCTATCTGCTGCACTTTCCTCCAAAAGGCAAACACTTCCCTTGGTCAGGGAAACTTACCGTCGCTTGGAGACACTTTGAAAAACTGGTTAGGTTTTAGTGAGGTCTCACACTATTCTTCAGGAGCCCTGTCATCTAACTGAAGGGCACAGGGCACAGAATATAAGGAAAACCCAGTTGCCTTCAACAACAACAAAAACACAAAACAAAAAAACAAGGCAAAAAAAGCCCTGCCACATCTAAATTGTTTGCTCTGCTATCACAGAACTGGCCAACTGGCCCAAATTCAGAAGGACTTGGAAAATTGAGGTTACACAGTGGAAGCAGAGAGGCCTGCCTGCAGGTAGATCTTCAGACATTTTTGCAGTCAATATGCAAGATGAACCCAACCGATGACACCTCTTTCTTTCCTGCAAACTCAGTGTGAGGGAGGGTAAGAGAGTGATGCTTCACGATACACAGGCGAGTCCACTCCTACTCCTCCAGAAAGGCTCAGGGAAAGTGTGGATATTCACCCACTACCACGCTACAGCAAGCACAGCCACGTGAATCCAAAGACTGGGAGAAACTCACTTGCTGGTTGGCCATTGTGTGATACCACCAGAAAAGTCTTGTAGTGATGTAGTAAGCCACCACCACGTCCACAGTGTAGTGGTCATGAGCCAGGAGGATGCAGAACATCCCTACCATACTGAGTGCCCAGCAAAGCCAGTGATACCACCAGAGTCGCCGTGGGGAATCTGCGAAGAAGCACAAGCAGTGATTATTTCAAAGTGTAATGTCATCAGCGTGCAAGACTACTGCTGTAATTAGCACAGGACGTGGAGCGCAATCCTGGGTACGTAGTGCCTTAAGAGCAAGAATTCTGAGACCACAAAATACGCCACAATTCTCTTAAGGTGTAACTTATAATTGTACTCAAGGATAACGAGATCTTTGGAAAATGGAGAGGTCACGCAATCTTTAAGAAACAAGCCCAATATGTAATGATAGAGTATACCCTGTCATTAAATTAACTGATTTGTGTTTCGATATTGATTCCACATCGATGGCGATCCCTTCCTCTTTCATAAAAGATAAATGCAGGCATTAAGGCCTGATTCTTGCAAAACGATCAACCTTGGATTTAGCATGGCATTCATCTCTCTCTAAACCTGAAGACGCATAGCTGAAATACCATTTATCAGGCATTTATCATTAATTAATACCATTTATCAGGCAGGGTGCAATGAAGGTTTCAATAATATTCTAAACAATCACAATTTTTTTGAAATTAAACACTCAATTCAGATATCTACATGGTAAAGTGTTTTGTTTTGTCTCCAAATTGTTCTTTTTCAGTAAGTTCTGTCTTAGAAGATCTATTAATTTAATTGAAAAAGCATGCATTTTTCCTTTACTGATCAGCACAACAACAATTCTTTGATTAGCAAGAAATTATACGACAGAAAATTGAACAGTAACAAACTTACACTCTTTGATAAATAAGTACGTTAGAGTTAATATGACGGTGTGACCGCTGTACAGATAGTCGCCACACATGTTGTGGGATCCTGTGATGGACAATCCTCCACCAGCAATCAATTTCATTATCCTTCGCAGATGAGATTCCCAGTCTCCAAAAAGCTGGAACAGGAGAAAAAACACAATAGCACAGTAAAATACCAGCACTAACCTTTCAGAGTTTAAAGTGATGGTGTCAGGCAGCAGCTTTGCCTTTCAATTATTATCTTTTTGCTTTAATACTCAGGATCAATCAGTAAACCCACAGCCTTTTCCAAAAGCTAGCAGCACAATTCCAGAGGGAAAAAAGACTAGAAATGAGACATGAGTTTATTTTTCTAATGATGCTTTGCACCTATTACAGCTAGTGTCCACGTCAGCACAGGCCACATACTCCTCTAGCCATTTGTCCAAAATACTGTTTTATTTGAAGTATTCAACGTGTGCAGAATCAAGGAAGTTACTACAATTTCTCTCAAAATACAGTGTCCCAAAGAACTACCGTTTTTCC
>NW_010419476.1:4328-4579 GCF_000710305.1 Buceros rhinoceros silvestris | reverse complement strand
CTACACTCACAACACTGAAAAGGGACAGAAAAATGGCGATTTTATTTACACGTGCTCGTGTCTGTATGTGTAAAAACCCTTTACGCCAGGTCACTTCCAGTTGCAATGAAATATACGGCACCTTTTCAGCATAATACCAAAGCAAAAAAATCAGCCCAGAAGTTATTAAAATGTCTGTCAGTGGCTGTAATCAGAGGGCTGCACTTACAGTAAAACAGGTAGGTGAGAAAAAAAATTGTTTGTTATTTATA
>NW_010419476.1:0-4158 GCF_000710305.1 Buceros rhinoceros silvestris | reverse complement strand
CTCCCAGGTCTTGTTGGCAGCCTTGCCTAATGTTCGTGACTGTGCAGGAAAATTATTTTTAGTGGGACCCTTCAAGCAGAGCTAGTGGGCTCAGATCTCTTTTTATTCATTGTATCCTTGAACTGGGATATACAATGGGCATGTACATATATATACGAACCTCACATATATATGGTGAGGTTCAGAATAACAACTCTTGGAAAACCTATAACTTAAGTAATACAGTCTCAAAAATCCAGCTTCACCAATAAAAAGGAATCAAAAATATTTCAGCTATAGCTAGAATTTTCTCATGTTCTGCAAGCATCTGTTTTTCCTTCTGTTCAAGAGGCACTGCACTCTAAACCAAAACGAGCTTAATCAATCTTGTTCCTAACAGTCCGGGCCCTACACATGATAATCCTACAGAAAACAGGATCAACTGCGCGAGCTGTGCATCCAGCTGCTGATATCCAGATTCACCACACAGAACAGGGTACCTCACTCCAAGCTCCAGGGCCTCCCACTGCCCCACCTTGGAAAGTCTTCAAAATAATTTCTTCAGACTTTACATTTCAAAAGAAACATAGTGCTTGTCAGATCATGGTGCCAAGCTTCTGCACTGGCGTTAACTCACAATCCATGTGAGTAACAGGGGACATTCCTCCACACCTGATGGCTTTGGTCTGACCCACTTCCAACCCATGGTAGGCATGTTTTTCTTCTATTTTAAAGCTGGCTCTTGCTTTAAGAAGTGGAAATTACTGATTTCTGACAGATTTAAACAGGGTCTTTGCAGAAATCAAGTATTTCCTGCTAAGAGTTCCTTACAAAACATTAAAATGCTTCCCAAGTCTACTTGTCACAATCATATATAACTCAGTAAGGTGTCAAGAGGTTATTACCTTCCCGCCAGTATATTTACAGCTTTCAAGAAAGCCCAGCCAATCCTTAGTCTTTTCAGGGCAAGAGAGGAGCACAACATAGGCTTGTCTTTACTTGAGTAAAGAAATAGACTTGCCAATGTTGTAAATCTGCAAGAATGGCAGGTTTGTTTACTGCGGTCCATAAATATCTGTGTTCCTTCTTTTTTATTTTCGTAATGGCTGACTGATCAAATACAATGCTGACTCCCTTCCCACTTGCCTGTCCTGACAAAATATCTCAGTCCCTCAAAATGCCACACGTGGCTGGCAAGTGCTCTGCCTTGTCAAACAACCAGTGCAGCACATTTCTTGGCTTTATTTCCCTGAAGAGCTTAAGCATTCTGGCTTTGTACAAACTAGCAGTCCTCACCAAAACAGCGAGAGCACGTGTACTGAGTCAAATCAGAATTTTATTGTTTGTGTGTCCGTGATTTTACTAGCTGTCATCTCACAGCTGTGCACACAGTATGTATTTGTCCTGGTTTCACTGGGACAGAATCCCAGGCCTGCCACGGTCTGCAGGCCAACAGCAGTTCGGAGGCAGCCAGGGCAGCTGACCCGAGTTGGCTCACAAGCGTATCCCAGACCATAAACGTCATGCTCAGTATACAGGGGGAAGCTTGCCGAGGAGAGGGGCAGGCCTCTTCCTTAGGGTCCTCTTCTCCAGCTACTCTTTGTTCTCCTGCTCCTGAGGACTGCTTTCCCATTTATTGTGACCACCACACACTGGCTGGGCTGAGTGTAACTTTGCATACTTTACAGTGGCATTTAGTATTAGTGTTGTTGTTTCATTAAACCTGTTTTCATCTCGGCTCATGGGTTTCCACTCCTTTTCTTATCCCCTTTCTTGGCTGGGGAGGGGTCATCAGCTCATAGAGCAACTGCTATAGTTTAGCCCTAGGTATGGGCTAAATGTAGACAGCATTTGACAGAAATTACTCTTTTTTCCCCCCTTTCTCCTGCTTAAATCAAGCTATAAGCACAAACCACTCCAGGAGGGGCATGGGGATGAACCACTATGGAGAAACAGCACCTGTGCCTAACATCTGTCCCTTGTTTCCTAGCACAGAAGTCCAGTCTGTATCAGACTGCGTTTCCCTACCACAAACAGCATGTTGTACTAAGAACCAATGCCTGTGCGAATGACGCAGGTACAAAGGGCTGCAAAGGAGGCAGACTTAGAAAAGTCTCTGGTCCATTATTAAATACCAGTCATACCTGGATTTCACACACTGAAGTGTTTAGACATAAATGAGTCACACGTGGCACCTCCACAGGCTGCGCAACTTTGACT
Organism: Buceros rhinoceros silvestris; assembly: GCF_000710305.1. NCBI lineage: Eukaryota > Metazoa > Chordata > Aves > Bucerotiformes > Bucerotidae > Buceros > Buceros rhinoceros. Next base: position 1,959 of record NW_010419476.1, on the reverse strand, counting down.
GCTTCCGTGGAGATAGAAAATGCTCATCGTGCAAATTAGTTCAAACTGCTACAGAAACTGTGTAGATTAGTGCTTCAAAAAGGGTGGGAATGCCTGCGCTGCCCCAAAGCAACTGTCAACAGCTTCACCGAGAGGGAAGCTGATGATGTGCGGAAGGACATCCTCATCATGCCAAACCGTTATTTTGAAATCAGTAACAATTACCAAGAAAGTGATGTTCACAGTTCTGGTAACAGCGGGACAAGGAGAAAACACACATATTAAGATATGGAAAGGCAGCCAGAAGAAATTTACCTTTGGAGAACACTTGAAATGCATCCCAGGTACTGGGAGTGTAGTCACATACATTGTAATACAGCGATACAGGTATAGCGTGCCAACTATACAGAAAAACCTTCTGCTAATTATAGACCTAGAAGAAAAAAAAAAAACAAAAACCAGGAAAAAATAGAGAGATCACTCAACACAAACAAAATACGCAAAGGTAAATAAACTACCAACTGTTCTCAATGCTTCTGAAACTCGTGACAGTTACCAGAGTATGCCTGAAAATACTGAAATATTTTACAAACGTTCCCATGCTTTACAAGTCAGAAACACAAGAGCAACTCAACTAACATTACCCATGAAGGCGATTACAGGAAATAGAAGAATTAGAACATAAAAGCCTATTCAGATTTAATACTGAAGACACTAAACAGGATTTCAGGCCCCACACCCCTCCATTAGCTTTGAGCAGTCACTACTTTTCTATTCAAGGCAGGGGATAAAGTTACAATATTTTCATTATAACATGAAAAGAAGCAAGTTAATTTCAGCTGACACAGATTTAGTAAGTTACAACAGGCTGCTTGAGAGAAATAGTTTGTATGACCCAAACAAGTGACAACACATCTTTCCAAGCCAGCATTAAAGGGGAAGCAATTCACATAGCAACAAAACCTGTGAAACACAGATCTAGAGCTGTGCTGTCTACAAGACAGGGAGTTTTCACGGGAAACCACACTCAAGGCAAGCAGCCATAGCTGCAGAGAGATTTATTCATTGAGGGCTGCCAGCGAGTCACTGACATACACAGAGAGGGCAGATGAAATTCTGGGGTAGCACGATGCAGTTCTGCAAAACCAGCAAGGGCACGGAGGATACAGAGCTGCAGCTTTGACTCATGAGCGACAGCCAGCCCCAAAACCAGCCACCTGTGTTTCACTGCTGCACCATCATCATCACGGCTTGGCTTCGCGAGCGAAGATCTGGGAAGGGCTTTTCCCGCGCTCACTGCAAGCGATGAGTGCACCCTGCGGGGCTGCGCGGTGGGTTTTTTAGGTGAGGCACCAGCGTGCGCGGAACTGGCTCCACCCTTTACACCTGAGGTTCATCTGCCAGGGCCTGGCGAGCTTGGACGGTGACAGCGAAGTCCTCGGGTCATAGGTTTGGTTAGAGTGTCCTTCTCTGAGATGATGGATGAGCCTTACAGGGCTAAACGAGCTCCATCCGCCCGGGTCTGGAGTCAGAGTTGTCCTTCTCCTAGGATGGTGCCCGAAGGCTAGTGAGCCCATCCTGCTGCATACCAGCTAATAAAATCACAAGGCAAGAGCTCCCTTTCACTAAACCCCTTCTGGCACATTAGGCAGAACGGGATCAAGCTCCATCTGAGCTCCAGAGCTCAGGAAAGAGAAAGGGCCACCAGCGTTACAAAACTCAAGAGCAAATTACACAGAATCATGTGGTTGGAAGAGACCTGTAAGATCGAGTCCAACTGTACACCCTGCACTGCCACAGTCCCTAAACCAAGTTCCTCAGGACCACACCTCCAAGTCTTTTCAACATGCTCCAGCACCTCAATGTCCTTCTTGCAGTGAGGGGCCCAAAACTGGACACAGGAACAGCGAACAATCACCTCCCCCCTCCTGCTGGCCACACTGTTGCTGAGACCAGCCAGGCGGCCATTGGCCTTCTTGA
>NW_010419475.1:0-11203 GCF_000710305.1 Buceros rhinoceros silvestris | reverse complement strand
TTTTAATCCAATCAGAATAAAAAGAATAAATAACTAAAGTCATGTAAGCTCCACCTAAAGGTATAGAAACAATACAAAAAGTGGCAAATGAAAGGGGAATTTGGGGGAACAGAAGACCGCCATTGAAACTTTGTGATCAGTCGATGGGCTGAACCTATCTTCTCCCAGCCACATAGGGACACCTATTGGGTAAGAGCTCTGTATTTTGCGCACTTAAATATTAACATCAGGCTGGCTATTAATAATTATTAGTGTTTAGGTTTGTTTTTGTGTTTAGGTTTGTATGTGTGTGTTTAGTATTTGTTTTAAATCCATTTTCGCAGTCAATACCCAATCACTGGTATCATTTGAACCTGCATTTTGTCATGAATATTATTGTTGATTTAATACTGAAGGGATTTGTCTTAGTGTTAACTGCTAGTGAGGGTCCCTGAATAGGTTGGGTGAAGATCCTCCAATCCTGTGGGCTACCAAGAGGGACTTTGGTTTCAGTGACGCTGCCAGCGCAAGCCTGGCAGGCTGGGCAAGTTATAAAGAACCCAAGGAGGTTCCCCTTCTCCCTAACAGAAGTGTGGTAGGCACGTTGGGTGCCAGGATTTTGTCTTTCTTGGGAAGCTAGTGGGCTAGACAAATAGTAAAGGTTTGGGAACTGCCCCCTTCCAGGCCTGGAATTTTAATAATCAGCTCTATACACCTTTCTGGCCTCTTTTCGTGACACTGGCAAGTACTGAAAAGAGAAATTTCAAGATGGAAAAATTATAAAAAAATTTTTAAGAAGTTGTAAAAACGAGGTTTATCCCATTTGCTTCAAGTAAGACATATCTCCACCCACCAAAAAGCTAACATTAAGGAAGATGACCATACTCAATGATAAAGCTGACTTTTAAGGCATATTCTTATGGTAGAGCCCTGTGGTGCATCAGAATGCTCTAGAGCACAAATTCAACCAGGATGGGAGAAGAAAGCAATTGTGATTACAGTCTGTCTTGCAATCAAACTCAAACACGGTTTCAATATAAATGTAACACAGTATGAGCTTGTATTGGTTCTGACCTGTAATCTTCATAGACCTGTAATAATGACTCAGCAATAACAAATGATCATGGTTTTAGTCGTATAAAATTCTGGAATCTTACATAGAATATTAACAATAAAAATTGTGACAGATTCTACAGTTCTGATAGTTCTAATTAAATGTGTGTGGTGGTATGTCTGACCACTACCCCTTTTAGGTAACACTATTAAGCCAAACATATTTATGGAATTCGATTGTCCTTGCTATCCTTAGTGCTCTCTTTGCCAATATTGCAAAAACAACTGGCAAAACTGATGACCTACCGTTTTGACAATGGGGTGGTTCTGGGTCCGCAACACGTGCCTATAAAAGTTTGCCACCACAATTGAGCGGGTACTTGTCTTCCTCTCTATTTATTTCAGTTAAAAAAAAATTCACTTTTTTACCTTTGTACACAACCATTATCTTGTACACAATAAGTGTAATGTGATTAATTGCTTGGTAGCAAGACCAACCAAATTCCTCCAATTTATACATGCATTGTTTCCAACTTTAGGTACTGTTGTACTTGAAAGCGATATTGTAAATATTTCTGCTATGCTTGAAGTTACCCAGAAAGCTACTGTAAAGGTTTTAAAATATTTACAATCTGAAATTGACTCACTTTACATAATAATAAAGCTCTAATTATAACTACAACCTTGTGGCTAGTTCTCATTCTACAAAGAATCCTTAAAAGAACCTATCCCTGTTGCATTAGGTAGTCTTGGGTGATACACGCTACAGAGAAAGATGCTTCTTTCTGAGCCAAGAAATGTTGTCAGTGTTTCCTTCTAAGCAGAAGTAGAACTGAGGTGGGTGGGGGAAGTGATAGTGTCACCAAGATTCAGGTACGTCAGTTGGAATCCAAGCCCTGAAGCCACAGTTCATCCAGGGCTGAATTGCAGATGGGCCGCAGCTTCGAAAGGCCTGACTACCTCTGTAGGATCCCAAAGCAGCTGGACAGTGGCCCAGGTCAAGGAGGACTGCTGGACCTGTTGGGCTTACAGCATGCTCCTACAGTAGTGCTGCCCCGCAAAGGCGAGGTGGCAAAGCCCTTGAGAGAATATGGAGTGGTGACAGAAGCCCACAGAGGCAAAGCTCAGATCATAGCTTCAGGGAAAGGCCTGGCTGAGACCCCTAACCTGTGTCCAAACTTCTCTCAGAGGAAGTCCAAAGCTGCAGTGCATTCCTTGGCACAAGAAAGAGGCAGCTGCAGGTTGCCTGAGTGGAAGCTTCCTAACTTCATCAAGAAGGAGATGGCCAGAAGCTGCTTCAGGCAGATAATCCTCTCCCTTCTGACTCTGATTCTGATTTCATTGATCCTCCCAAATTCAAGCAACATAATAAACACAGACTGTGCCAACTTTCTCACTGCACAAAAATGATAAGGATTAGGAACCAGTGTGATGTGGAGAACTACAGTGCTGAAATATTCTCTGTCAGTGCACAAAGAACCTTTCGTCGAACTTGGGTGGAAGATAAGGCATTATGTGGAAATAACAATGAGATTTTCCATAAGAAGTTCTTTCTTTCTCTTGTGGCTAGATAAACTCTTCAAGCTTTACCAGGAAAAAAGAGGGAGAAGCACTATGGCAAAATTAAAGTCTTTTGGATTTGGAGTAGGAAGGACAAGCTTTTTGTCTTGTTCTGAGGGAACACATCCTTCAATACAGCCGAAATCTTGAAGTTGCTTTTGTTGTCCTCAAGGTAAAGAATCAATAGGAAAATTGCAGTCCTCAAATGTGGGGATAGCTATGATCTATCATCAACTGCAGGTCAAGATGTGATTGCTTTGGTAAGCAGGAAGCCATGGGATCTGTGAACAGCTGCTGAAGACATGGAAGAAGAAAAACCACGAGTTGAGAACCGTTGCAGAGAACTGTAAATATTTGGGTCAGACATGGGCTGGGAAATAAGGGAGTAAGACTGAACTGATAAGATAATGGGGGGTTGTTGCTTTGGTGGAAAATTACTGCTTCTGGGACAGAGGGTATATAAGGCTTGCTGTGCCGCTAACAAAGGTCTTCAATCATCACTCGGAGTCCATGAAACAATACGCCACACTCAAAATAAAACATCACAATATGATAACACAGGGATGAGATAAGGCCAACAAATATGAAATACCACCTGACTAGGAATATGGAAGATGGGAAGTAGGTAACCTGGAGGTAACCTAAAGTCATCATGGCTTGGCTTTGCGAACAAAGATTTGGGAAGGGTTTTTCCCACGCTTACTGCAAGTGATGAGTGCACCCTTTGGTCCTGCATGGTGGAAAAAGAATCCTAACCTAAAGTAACGTAAGACTAATTAGCAGGGTAAAAATCACATCTATAGGTGGAAACCAAACATGCTAATGTCAGACTGCTTGTGTATAACAAACTAACCACTAATTGGAGCACGTACAGAAGGTCATTGATTAGATAACTGAAAGATGACCAATGAACAATTGCTGTGCAATTTTTCTTGTTGTAAATTGTGTAAAATCCTACAACTCCTCTGAAGAGGTGCGCTAGCTTTGTGAACTATGGCCCAGCACCCTTTTCTGTACTTCTGCATTGGAAGTGAGAAGGTGGATTGTGATTTTGTGGCACTTTCACGCTGGTCATGAACCTAAACCCTGATTGAGGGACAACTATTTGGACCAGATTTTTTGGGGAGGCTCAATGTGGGAAATTTTTTTTCCTCCCTTCCTGGCACAGATACAAGAATGTCAGCCTCAGATCTGTGTTCCTGGTTTCATTTTGGGAAGAAAATCTTAAATAAAACTTTAACTACATTCAACCCTATTTGTATTTCCAAACAATTTAAGATTTAGTGCAAAATATTTAATTCTACAGGACAACTATGACTTTATGTATATGTAAATATGTGTTTAATCCCATGTAAAGAGGATGTAAGGCTTGCTGTTGATCTTGTTAACTACTGCTTAGCTGTTCCATCACCCTGTGTGCTATTGTGACTCCTCCAGAATATCATCTATATGTATTTTGGTATACTTGCACTCATTTAGAAAAATATTATTTATTGCCTTGGCCTTGTTCATAAATCAGTGTATATTGAGGTAATATTTTAAGATCAAGAAACTTGTGTATGTAAGAGGAATCCTTCAGAGTACAAAGCCTGAACAGTCAGGAAAATAGCAGTGGTGTTCAGACAATTATAATAAATGGTTCTTTTCATTCTGTAGTGATCAGTGGAGAGCTACATAAATACTCTTAAATAAAGATGAAGTCAAGAGGAATTCCACACCTTATGGGTCTGAGCTTGGTAATTACAGAGAACTCTGCAGTAGAAAAGGTGAACAATCAACACCTGTTCCACACAATAACTTAGTGTAGTGCCATTTTGATCTGATGTTAGTACCCACCTCAAAGATCCAGGCTTAGTCCTTCCAGTTTACAGGTGTTCCACAGACAGGAAACAGTAAGGAACAGTCTAGGGCAGACATACTACTACTAAAGAAATATTGCATTATTGAGCTTAGACATATTTGGAATACATTTCCATTTAAAAAAAAAATTAACCTAAACAGCACCAACAACTTCATCTCAACAAAAAATATTCTCCATTTCCTCCACTAGAAGATGTAAGGATATTCTTTAATTGTATCAATATCACAGTCCTGCTGCTGTCCAAAGGTGGGATCTTTACGTGGTGCACAAAGCAAATATACACACAGAGTCGACGTATTTCTTTATCACAGTTTTGCTCAAAGCTGAGAGCTGGGTGGTATTCCAGAAAGCAAGCTTGCTGACCATTGAAACAGCTATTCATTTATACAGTCCAAATTAGCATAATTAATATATTCATTGTTTACTGTGTTTATACCTAAAGGTGATTGGCTAACTTCCCTGTTCTATTTAAAGCTCCATTCTTTATCTCACAGACTTCTTTTATCAGTCCTTGATGTTCCTGTCAGAGGTTTCAGTAGCTCATGGACTTTTCTTCATACCAAGATAAGCTCAGTAAGCACCCTCTCAATCAAGGATAAGGTGAAAAAACACTCTAGGCTGGTACATCTACGGCTTTGTCTGATTTTCCTTGCATTACTGCCCTGTTCTCACTGTTTGGGATGTGGTCTCAGATTCAGATAGGCATGTGAAAGGGCATGCAGAAGACAAAAGCTTCTTTGTTTTCCACTCACAAAATTATTCATGCATATTTTTATTTCAGCCCCTTGGAGTGTGGATACTTCTTCATATATTCTATATATCCCAATCACTGAAAAGAATGAAGAAAATGAGAAATTTGTATGTAGTCCATTTAAGAACCACATATTTTCACATTAGTGTAAAGAAACAAAAATGATCCTATGTATAGGGTTCACATGGCAAGCTTTTGGTAGTGGGGGAGCTACAAGTGTGGCTCCTGTGAGAAGATGCCAGAAGCTTTCCCCCATGTCAGAGAGAGCTGGCTTCAGCTGTTGTCAGGGAATGGCATAATCAAATAATAAGTGAAATAATAAAAAAATAGATACATATATTTATATATCTAATTTTTTTGAAATTGTAGTTTGTTATATTTGCACTAAATAACCTGTAGTCATGTAGGCTTGGTTTTGGAAACCTAATCTGTAGCTGAGAACTGGTTGTGAGTACCTGTCTTAAAAATTTATTATCAGAATTGTGCATGTCTCAGAACCATTAGAAAACAAAGACAATCATTGAAGCCTTGGTAAAATAGGCCTCAAGCCAGCGTTTTGGAGCCAAAGAAGATCAAGGACTAAGATGACCTGTTCTCTTGACCACATATGGAGACTTCAAAGGGGAGTTAAACTAGCAGATTGAAGGAAGGGGTTTCTTATGACCACCTAGGACCACTGGATGACTCTCAACACAAGAGACTGGACATATGCGAGTGGGTGGGGAATGTTATAATGCGTTTGGGGAAAACTAATGATTTTGTATCAATATTCCAGAAATTGTTGATGAATATGTGTGAAATCACTGAATATAATCTGCTCAAGTTTGTTTTGGTATGCACATAGAGGAATGATCCTCCATGCATCAGACATATCGCGGTAAAGAATGGCTGCTTCTTAAAACTACGTTGGTGTTAAGAAGTTTGATCCTGATTTCAGTGACACAGTCAGCTCTAAGACCTGCCTCTGGCCAAAGCTGAGCCAGTCAGTGACACTGGTAGGTCCTCTGTGCTCAACATATTTGAGAAGGGGGAAAATATACTGCAAAACAGTAGCTGGGAGAAAGTGAGAGAAACAACTACACAGACACCCAGGGCAATGAAGAAGGCAGGGGATGAAGTACTCCAGGCACCAGCGCACAGATTTCTTCTGCAGCCCGTGGTAACCTGATGGAGGGTGATCTGCTGTCCTCCTGCAGCCCGTGGACATCCATGATGGAGCAGATATCCTCCTTGTAGCCACAGGAGGGCCCCCACCAGGGCAGGTGGATGTGCCCAGAGGATGCTGTGACTCCCAGGAGAACCCATGGTAGAGCAGGTTCCTGGCAGGGCCTGTGGCCCTGTGGAGAGGAACCCACACAGGGACAGGTTTCCTGGTAGGACCTGTGACCCCATGGGGGTCCCACACTGGAGCAGCCTGTTCCTGAAGGACTGCACCTCATGGAAGGAACCCATGGAGCAGTTTGAGAAGCACTGCAGTTCATGAGAAGGACCTGATGCACACTGTCCTCCCTAAATTGTTCTGTTTTCCCTCCTTTCTTCCAAACTGTCTTTCCTAAACTGTTCTGTTCCATTTGATTAAATGTATGAACATCTGGTAACAAAATAAACAATGTTAGAAGTATAGCCAATGTAATTAAAAGTTACAGTAGTTATCATTTGATCAAGGGTGCCAATTCTTCTTGGCTAGTGGATGGTGGACTTGGCTAAGGAACAAGTACACAATTGTGCCCTGAGTTGAACCCTATACCTTATAAGGTATAAATGGGGAGTGGGATGCTCCCCAAAAGACCCTTGATAAGGCCACAAGGGACCGCCAGAACAACTAGCACAGACGCAGTAAGTTCTTGTCGTGACACAAAACGGAGCTCGTATCCGGAGCTGGAACGAATCGCTCGAACGCCAATATGGTGTGTAGCGAGACTCGTTTATTGTTTATATTACATCCCAATTTATAGACTCTTGTCCACTCGACTAACTACGTGGTGATTGGATAGTGTCTCTTACACAGACAGCACACATCTCTTAAAGCACTATAATTGGATAAAAGGGGTTAGTTTCCACGTGGTGGGTATTTTGGTTAGAGCTAACAAAACAAGGCTAGTAGAGATAGTATTTCCCACACGATAGTGTTGCAGCTGGGTTTCGGCTGCTAAGTTTCCCAGAGAGAGTAGCATATTTTCGTAGTTCTAATTTCTGCTAGAAAAATACACCAACAGTTCTGATCCAAAGCCAAAAAGGATGATGCAACGTAATGAAATAATCTGCTACGTAAGTATTAGGTAGGCTGGATTTTGTATGTAACTTCTGTATAAATGTGGCAACTTTTTCCCTGAATGGTATTCTTGATTTGTGAAAAATCCACTGAGCATCCAGGCCTGAATAAACACAGTATCTCTCCTGAGCATGTGGAAATTGGATTATTGCATGCCAAGCAAGGATCTGCTTTTTGGACAACAGAACCACACTTAAGAAGTTTGTGGAGTACTGCGTCCCAAGGGTGGGACTCCACACTGGTGCAGAGGAAGAGAGTGAGAAGGAAGGACTGGCAGAGAAAACGTGTAATGAACTAACTACAATACACATTCCCCATCCCTCTGCACCACTGGGGAAGAGGTAGAGAGAATTGGGAGCTGGGTTAAGCCCAGGAGGAAGAGAGAGGGAAGGGGAGGAGTCATTTTATAGCTGTTCTTATTTCTCATTATTCTACTCTGATTTACATCAGTACTAAATTAAAGTAATTACCCTGAGTTGAGTCTGGCTTGCCTGTGATAGTAATTGCTGAGTCTGTCCTTATCTTGACCCACAAGCCTTTCATATTTTCTCCCTTGTCCGGTTGAGGAGGGGGAGTGATAGGATGGCGTAGTGATCATCTGATGGCTAGCTGAGGTCAACTCACCACATCATATAAGTACATGGAAATATAACTTACAACATGAATTCCCAAACAAGAATCAGGATGAAGTGAATTGTTTGTGTGCCAACTGAATAACACAGAAAAATTCTCATACATTTCACTGCATCACAGAATCATTTGACTTTTAATATCAAGTCCAACCATTCACCCTGCAGTGCCAGTGGGTCTTCTAGTCTTATTTCTGATACTCAGACCTGAGGTTCTTATGCCCCTGAAGTTTTTCTCAGTTGCTCCAGAGCTGTATTTTCATTGATGGGAAGGGAGCTGCTGCTACCTGATGAGGCCTTTGGAAGATCAGGCCTCTGCTTATCATAAAGTGTCTGACATCAGATAGTTCCTCCTGAAAACTCTCAGGCAATCAAAATCTGCAGCAGAGAGTGTCTGGGTGAAATGCTGATAGGAGATCTGTGGCAGCCCAAGTGCTGACAAGCTCAAGAAGGAGTTATTCCAGTAACTCCACTGCAAATGGCTCTTAGCTACCTACCATGTCCCTCTTGGCACATGTGCAACTCTGTCTCCCACTGCTGGTCTCTGGTGCTGCACTTCCCTGTGGGGAAGACCTCACAGATGCAGACTTCCTTCCTTCTCAGACACCTCCTGAGAAACTAGATTCCAGTAACAAAGGCCAATACTCTGACTCTCCTTTTCATGGAAATAACTTGGTCTTTCTCCCCACCCCTTTGTGGGTGGTGCTGAGGGAGCACTGCTTTAGGAGAGGACATGGCAATGCAAGATGTAGCCAAAGGAGATGGCAAAGGTAGGTCTACCACACTGTGCAGTAGAGTGGGAATACCATATCATAGCTTCTCTCTGGGTGTAACTGGGAATGATGCCTAGCTGACTACTCACCTATCAGAGAAGTGATTGCCAAGTCACAGCTCCTCACATAGCCACTCACTCAGGATGCAGGGGGGTTGTCTGGCTCTGAGCTATCTTTGTTGTTCTGAATAAATTATGTCTGCCATGGTTGACTGGTGGAAGTGAGGTTCCTTCAATTCAGACAAATGGGAAGGGATTTTATCCCTGACTCTTTGGATCTCAAAGGACATTCCATCCACCATTCCCTAAGTGCTATTAGGATGCTAATTTTCTTTTGGAAAGCAGACTCTTTCTTGTTCTTTAGAAGTCACAATTGCAGTACAAATATTCTTTTCTCTTTTTTTTGCAGTGGAAGTTTTCTCCAAATACTCAACTAGGGCTTTTTTTTTCACCCCAGGCATAGGGTAGTTTTTGTTTTCCTACCAAGAAATGTTTTCCACCATTCCTTGATGTACGAGTTTTGATGACCATTTTGACTTCTTTATGCTCACTTCTCATACATCTTTATGGAAAATCCAGGTGCATCCAAACACAACTGTGTTATTTCATTGACTTCCTCTCTAGATTATTTGTAACCTCTAGACTCCATAGGGATGGGGCGCTGAAGAGACTACTCCTCCCATAATGGTCTCCTGGATCTTAGCAAGGCAAGGACAGTCTTCATACTTCAGAACTACTCTTCCGTATAACCTGGCCAAATGCAGGTCTCCCACCTAGAGCATGTTGAGTATGGAGGCAGCACTGACTTAAAAGATTTTTCCAGTTTTGACACAATTTGTGCTTCCATAAAGGGGTGTGCCTAGCTGTGAGTACAAGGATACTCCATCCCATAAGGTGTCACAGCTTAGCTCTTCACATCTTTTCTTTCACAGCTGTCATTGGAGAAGGTCATCAAGCTCACTCTTCCCATATGTTCTAGAAAGCGGCCAAGAAATGGAAATCAACTTACCTCCAGCAAAGGAGGCCCAGGCATACCAGGGAAGCCCGGGATCCGGGCAGAGAACGATCCTAAATATCTGTTGTGCTGAGGTGGAACTAGAGCCTCTGTCTGGGACACAAGATAAAAAGTACTCAAATGCAGAGATGTTAGAGCTTACCTGTCATACTGTTAGCCCACCACAGGAAAGCAGGGGCTTTCAGCAGGTGCTTTTTAGCTATTGTAGCTCTTTCCTAGACTGCTTAAGCAACAGATCCCCAAGCCCCTTAATGCAGACAGCTGCCAGAGAAGGCCAAATGTGCTGCACCCTGCTTCTGTGGAAGAGGTCCTCCTGTCCATGGGCATGTTACTCTTTCCAGCAGTGTGCAGAGCAGGAATAGTTCTGTCTACCGCTCCTTGATCTGGTGGGGGCCAAGAAGACAGCACTGCTGGGATGAGGCATAGCTTTTGCTCTTATAATTTCCCTGTCTTGAATGAACCCTCCTTCTGCCAAGGGTAGCTAATAGTTCTTTTCTTCATCCATCCAATCTCTTGAGTGCTCAAAACGTGGTGTTGAGAACACTAGTGGGTGCTAGCAACATAATGCAGACAAGAAGTTAAGGTCACAGTGCCCAGTGTGGTGAACATTCTTAGGGCCATTCTTTATGTGAAGCATGGAAAACTACCAGATCAGTGGTGAACAGTGGTGTCTGGTACAAAGCAGCTCTGCTATTCTCTCCCAGGGCATGAGAATGGCCAGTAAAACTTGAGTCCTCTCCCAAGGAAGGACGCCATGACTGACAAGCTCCAACCCTTCTGTTGGTGAAAGAGCAGACCCTGGACTCTGCAAGTCAACCTCTTGAATTCAGCCTGTACTCAGCACCTTGAAATCAGAATAATTCACATGGTGGTAGCACAAAAGACAAGTCAGGGAAGGGGCTTAATTTGGTTAGCATTGGTGAAGAACAGCCTTAATAGCAGCAAAACTGGTGTAACTGATAGCTGGAGAATGTTGGGGGCACAGCAATTATAAAATGCTAGAATTTTTGATCCTCGGAAAATTAAGGAATGTCTACTAAGTAATTCTACTAATTGTCACCTTGGTCCTCTGGAGGGCAAACTTTAGCTGGGTTGACAGGGTCCTTTGGAAGGCAGACCTGAAGGGCGAAGGAGTCCAGGAAGGCTGGGCATTCTACGAGAATGAAATCTTAAAGGCACAGAAGCAGGCTGTCCCTATGTGTCAAAAGACAAGCTGGAAGAAGACTGGCCTTGCTGAACAGAGAGCTTTGGTTGGAACGCAGGAAGAAAAGATTTATGACCTTTGGAAGAAGGGGCAGGTAACTCAGGAGG
>NW_010419474.1:370-576 GCF_000710305.1 Buceros rhinoceros silvestris | reverse complement strand
TTCGACTCCCTCGAGCCCTTCCTGGATGTGCTCCTGGATATCGAAGTAAGAGGGTTTGTCGTTGTGCTTCGCGATGTCCCAGGGCCCCCATGGCTTTCTGGAGTCAAGGCAGTTGGCTTCAACACACATCCTGGGAACACAAGAGAGCCCACCCAGTGGTGGGTGGGCAATGGAAGGGATGGTTCTACGGGGGAAGAGAGGGGTCT
>NW_010419474.1:0-275 GCF_000710305.1 Buceros rhinoceros silvestris | reverse complement strand
CTTCTGGATATCGAAGTAAGAGGGTGTGTCGTTCTGCTTCGAGATGTCCCAGGGCCCCCATGGCTTTCTGGAGTCAAGGCAGTTGGCTTCAACACGCATCCTGGGAACACAAGAGAGCCCACCCAGTGGTGGGTGGGCAATGGAAGGGATGGTTCTACGGGGGAAGAGAGGGTTCTGGGGCAGGCAAGCTCCCTGACCTGGGCAGGCCATGGCAGTGGTCTGTCTCCCTGCAGGCGCTGGCTTTAAGCTGCCCTTCACGGACTCTCCTCCTTTTC
>NW_010419473.1:18644-42014 GCF_000710305.1 Buceros rhinoceros silvestris | reverse complement strand
AGGAGCGTGCTCCGGGTCCAGGAGGCTGTGGCGACAGCGCCGCTGAAACGGCCTAGGCAGTTGCGTACGGAATCGGGAAATTCGCCTGATTGCATTTAGCAATTGTAAGTGCCGAGGACGGGTTGCGAAGGCGGCGTTAGCACGCGGTGCGAGAAGGCGTTCAGTGTCTGAAGCTACGGGGAGCGAGAAACTTGCACCAACGAGAGCAAGGTGGTGAAATAAGGAAAACACTTGAGCGGAGCAGACCGGATGATCGCTACGCGCATCCTTCCATTTTGCTTTATAGTGCAAATGTGAATAAGGGACTGGTCACTTACTGATGTGTGCGTGAGGTTTGACATACTTTTTCTAATCGGTTCACTCAAAAATGTCATTTTTCATAGCTGTCTGCTTCTCTGATGGTCAGTTAATCCTTTGGAGATTATATTTCACAAGAGCTGTATATTTTCTTTGCAAACAGTAAAATTGAATCAGAAGCTATATTGTGATGAATGAGGATCTAAATTAATTCGAGTTTATTGAGATACATCTGATATTTATAAACTTCAGTTTTTAAATCTTGCGTTTCAGTGATTAGCATGTGTTGTCATAAATGAGAAGTAGGAATAGAAAGGAAATGAAAATACAGGTCATTTATGAGCTTTCATGATGCACATCAGTAGTTCCGAGTGCCTGGGAGTGTGCAGCATTCCACATCCATCCGATTTCTTATGCTTGGTATGTTTGTTTATTGAAATGGATGTGCCTGTCAAGTAGTCAGTTTTATATAGGAGGTGTCCTTTATTGAGGAGATAAATCTTTCGCTTGCCAGATGTTATAAATGGACTATGGCATGTAGAACTGAAAGGTGTATTTCAGGAGTTTAGCTAATGTCACTTATAAAATTATCTTTGCTAGTTGCTGGAAAAACGGGTTAGTGGGAATGTCAAGGTCATCCTCAAATTTAGAACAGTTTAACTGCCACTGGCGTATGTCTTGTCTTCTTCACTGTCATGTTTTCCATATATTGAACCTCTGGCTGTTGACATTTTCCGGACCGGTGATCTATTTGTCTTCTAAAATGACCTAATGCTTACTGAGTTTCAATAGAAGCAATCTGTAAAGCTCCCGAAGTCCATTTCATTTGAATGACCTCTCTAAGATGCATTAAAAAAAAAAAAAGACAATATCGGCATCCAAACTCACCGTTCAGAACGAAGGGAAACAAAAGGTGTCAAGAGGGTGAATGGATACGAATGACTCTTCGTATGCAGATGAATAGTAAGAAAGTGAATTCTTACTGTCAGCTGCTGTGAATGAGGTGCGAGGCACCTTCTGGCTTTCTGGTCTTTGATCTTTCTGGATGCCTTTTCCAGTGCAAATTTTTCCGTTGTAGACATCTACTGGCTTTGTCTTGCCTAGCCGCTTTAAGGTCTGCAACTAAATTGTCACTTTGTTAAACACTTACAGCTCTACTATAGATCTGGGAATAATAGAAATAAACCAAATTGCTTCTGTCACTTGCACTCTGTTACTGTGTGCATTGGGAGCAGAAGCGCTGGAGCTTGGGGAACAGGAGGGTAGCAGGTAAGTTCAGTTACGGAAGCAGGGCTTGGAAAGGTGAGGAAATGTAATTTATAAACTCAGAAGTTCAGAGGTGTTGCCACGTTGTAAATTAGTTTGATATATTGATCTGCCCCTCCTCTGGAGTGGGGGGGGGGAAGCTGTAAGGCTACTAGCCCTCACCCACGTCCCTGCAAACGCTGTCCTCTTTTGGTCGTGGAGTCTGCTAGGCATAAAGGGCTTTGAAGAGCCATGCGTATATGGCTGGGCAAATACAGATTTTTATATATATCAACTTACATTTTTATAAGTGTATTGTAAAATGGTAGGTTTTTTCCTAGACATTACAAAATGAAAAGCATGTCTGAGTAATAATACTGGTATTTTAAAAGTACTTTACATCTGTTAATGTGAGGCTTTTTTATATCCTGTGAATTGTCCCTTTTTATTGATAAGCTCCATTTGATACGATATATTCATGGTAACAGAGATAATTCAACTGGAATTATGAATACCATGACCACCTTTACAGGTCTAGGCTTTCTGGCGCCATGCTGTGTAGTATTGCATTTGATGTATTTCAGACTGAGGAACGCATTTGCAAGTGCAGAGCTAAGCAGTATTGCATCTCCTAAGATGTAGCTTTATTGTACTGAAGTGAACAATTTATTTGTGAGATTGGCCACAGTAAGAACTCTTCATTAGCTTGCAGTTTTGATTCAAATATACACCTTCTTTCTATATTTAAACGTGTCCTTCAGCTAAGCGTTGTTGAGTTTTAAAGGCAGCTATTGTATTTTGTTTTCTTACAGGAGCTATTTTTGACATTGCTTGCTAGCCAAGCAGGTTGAATCACCATGTCAGACTAAAACCTAGCTTTGCAAGGTCTATTGTGGCCCTCTTCTAGAATTTCATTAGGATATATATCATGGCACAGCAGAGCTAAAGCCTGTTGCACATCCTAGCGCAGGCCACGGTGCTTGTTGGTTACACAGTTGAAATGTAAGAGCTCCTTTTCCACATCGAGTCTATCTGGAGAGAGTCCCCTCATCGAGTCTAATATCGGATTGTCTGAGTCAACTTCTGTTTCAGTTGTCTGGACAGGAACAGGGACAGAGTATCAACCTTAGGCTAAAGCCAAAAGTTGAGACTCTAGTTATTTTTAGTAAGGACATCCATAATGAATATAATGTATATGCTCCTTCATTGAGCCCATGGACACCTCAGCCAAATCACATAAAGACAAAACCAAGTCTGAGAATTCTAAATGAAAAACCACATGATTGCCCCATCTGACCCCTCCACCTTTTTTAAAGATCAAACACTAATTTCAGACTTTCTGCCAAGTGTTTCCCTTTTCTGATCTCTAAGTTGTCGTGATTTAAAAAAATGAACAAACCCCCACCCTCTAAAATTAAATTACTCACCACACCAAAACTAACTTCCTTTCTCAGGCCTTGTCCAAATATAGCTCTTGCTTCAGAAGGGGAGAGATGAAGTTGCTGGAGCATAGGCTCCACAGACGTTCCAGCTGCTTCACCTTAGAAATGAGCAGTGTCATAATGAGAATGAAGGAATCTTAGAATAAAAGAATAATGAGCGGTGTTTCTAAAGTCATTGCTAGTTCTGTATATTCTGGTGCGTGCATTCCTCTCTGCTCAGCTGAACCTCTTCCACCATTACAAGTGTTCCCTCAGCATTTGTTAAGAAAGAATATCCCCTTCACGGTTGGGTGGTGATGATGATGACAGTCATCTTAACTGGTGAGTCAGTGATGGAAATCTTCCTTTGCTCTTTGCCTCTGTAACAGAAGTGTGCTGCCACGTTCCTCACTGTTCTACTCCAAAAGTGTGGTTGAGGGAGGGAGACAGACAGATGCAGAAACAGAAATGGCAAATTTGCTCTTCTTTTAAAATACTACATATGAATTGACTCAGAAAAGAGGAAGCTTCTAAATAAAAATTATTACTAACCATACCAGCAGGCTATTTTTCAATTGCAGTTTCAATAGCACCTTATCTAAGGATAAGGTGTTCACTACTGGTGTTACCTGCTAGCACTGAGACTTAATGTATATCAGTGTTTTATTTCAGCAAAGTCATAATGAGTAGAAAAAGTATTTTTCTTGATGTTGTTCTGAGTTTATTTATTAGGCCTCAGATTTGTGTCAATTTAAGGTTCCTCTGTTCGTCAGAATGAGAGTGTTGAAGCTTCCCGTTACTGTGTTGAGACCGATGTTGCATACCTAGTAAGATAAGTCCATTAAAATGAATCAAAATGCTGTCATTTATATGGCTTTAATTATCAAGGGACTAAAATCTCTGATGAGCCATTGTAACACTTCTGTTAAAAATGCTATTTGACGTAGTGTATACTCTGGGAATACTGATTATACACCTCTCTAAACATCTAAGGGAGCTGCAGACCTGTGGTCAGGTATTTGGGTTGGACCACTGCTTCCAGAATGGAGTTGGTTCAATTTATTAGGTTAAAAAATATAAAAAGTACACTGTTCGTGTTTATTTTAAGGATCTTAAGAAAAGAGTATTTCTTTGAAATAAGGAGGATTACCCGTGATGTTAACACCAGATATTTGCATCAAAAGCCAGCTGCTTTTATCTTGGTTAAAGCCTGATATACTTGTTTTCCTTCACTGAGTGACTGGTATGTATTTTGGACTTCTTACGGAAGCTGTATCAGAACATATACACTATACATCTGGCCGTGATTTGCTGCTTATATGAGTGTGCTTTGCTAAGCGCAAAAGCTCTTAGGACAGTTTTAATAAAACTGTGTAAAACACAGTTTCAAAAGGAATAAAATGGCAAAACTCTTTATTTGAGGTCCTCCTAGATAAATTCAGAGTGCTTGGTCATATGATCTTGTGGGTAGTACTGAGAGGTGCACTTGAAACTGTGACTACAAATTATGAATATTTTTGCAAAAGCATCACACCTTTAGGTCACTTCAATTTCAAAATGGCCAACTTAAATACAAAAATTTTTTACAAAGCCTGTTTTATCCTGTTTTCCTACAGTTTTGCAACACTTGACAGAGTAAATGAACATTAATTATGTTCAGCTACCTCATGTTACATGCTGAACATACTCATTCTAAGGTTCAAAAAATAAATTTGTGAAAGTGATTAACTCCTGTTGAATTACAACATACGCATTATTATGGTATGCATGTGTAAACTGTAATGTATTCCTGTTATCTGTTTAAAATAATGATAAATATGGAAATCTAGAGGTTCAAGGTGCATAAACACAGGCAAAATGCTACAAATCACCAACCCTTTTTCTTAAGGACAAAAGATGACTGCATATAGTGACATGCAGTGCATCTCTTCCATTTTTTTTAATCCATTCCAAAATGCCTAAATGTTAATTTTAGAGTATTTTCTGCTTTTCTTCAGTTGTGAATCTGTCCCAGCAGATGTGTACCACCTAAGCGTATAATTAGAATGAGAAAAATCTACCATTTTTATTCGTGACTCATATACTTAGTCAGCTTTAAGTGCTTCTTTCTCGGTAGATAACATAGTTCACTACCTTAGAAAATACTCAAAGCAGCAAGCAGTGATGTGTAGTATCTGTACTGCTCCTGAAATGAGAATACAGAAGGTTGTGTCTCCAGCGCCATGAAAACACCAGTGTTGAGTTGTGTCACTTTTTAATGAGCACTGTAGAAATGCGGTTTTCCAGATTAAGGGCTAATCCAAAATCCAGTGCCGTATGCAGCTCGAGCTGCTCTTCATGTCCTTTGACAGTAACTACTGCCTAATTAATACTGTTTCATCACGTTCCTGCAGACTTGTGCAGTGCGTTTCTGGTTGGGGTTTGGGTTTTTTTTTCTTTTGTGCTGCAGGCCCAACTTGTAATGTCTTTAAAATGGCAATTAGTCATGTGTTGGGGCTGTTTTTAGAGATCACAAAAACTCCGAGAACGTGTCTAGAGTAACCACTAGTCTGTGCTGTAGCACACTGCAGCGTCGAAGATCCTACAGTGTGTTCTTGAACAGGTAGTGTCTCTTGAACACTGAATCATTTTCCTACAGACTTCTCACTCTCCGTTTCTCTGTTCATATTGTTTCCATGGGTTTAGACTCTTAATTTACCATAATGGGTATGTGTGTAACCAGGAAGTTGTCAGCTTTTGTGTTAGCAGGCTTATACACCGTCTACGTTGCAACTGTGCGGTAGTCGCAGCAGACGCACAGCATACCAGCCCTGCCCCTTGTCTAGCTGTGAAGATGGCAGAAAGGGTTTCAGTCGTTCATGCACTGCAGAACAAGTAACCTGGGTAGCAAGGCAGAGGTAGCAATATCAGATCTGGTCAGTATCTCATTCATTCTTTATTTCCTGGCGGGATCAAGGTTCTTCTAAAGGAACTTCACAAGTTCCTACTGAAGAGTTTTTAATCAGCAATTTCTTCAGTTTGACTGTTGCAAAGAAACCAGTTGTACAGTTGAGATAGATGGTGAATTCGAGTCACTGAGCTTAAATGCTTTGAAGATACAGAAAACTCATTTCCCTAACATGCCTGCATAACAAATGACTCCTTTATTTGAAGAACCATGTGGTCCACTAAGAAGGGATAATGTCCTGAATGCTTGCCACACTGTAGGTGGAGAGGTAATGATAACAAGTAGAGGTAATTAACTGGAATTCAGAAGTAAACTGAGACCAGATATGGTTTTGGACACAGCACAGCACAGAGCAGAGGCTTCAGCTTTCCAAGAACAGGGCATCTGAGCCTTTCCAGAGGGGGGGCACTGATTACGCCTGGATCACTGGCATTGACAAAGGCAGTGACTGACAGGCTTGTTAGATCACAATGCTGACTGAAAAGAGATACTGTCTGTTCCGTAGTGATCCTGGGCTCCAGAACAGGATTGCATACTTAAAAAAAAAAAGACTGCAATTTGAGGACAAGCAGTAATCAGTTTCTGTAGCTATGCCTTTTCTCACTGTGGAGAGCCTGGGTCATAGTCTGGGAACACAAGTAGGAAACCTACAGGAGAACTGTGGGCTTATAGGTAGTTCCAGAGGATGCAAGTAGGGTGTAGACTGGACTGTTCTGGACTGTGAAGAAATGAGGGAAAGACCATAGTGCTGGTTTTGTAGCTGAAGGATGGTATTACAAGTCTGATTTCCAATCTGGAGAGTGTCAAGAGGGGTGTTGTGTAAAGTAGTGGTAGTTGCTGCTACCCTGTCAGTTCTTCATTCCACTATGTCTGCTGACTTAGGAACAACACAACACTTCTTCCTTCCTGGGTGCCCTCTCTTGATGGTCAGTGGGAAAACTTGGTCCTGTGCTGTCGTATTGTTGTTGTTGGATTTTTTTGTTTGCTTGTTTTGGTGCTCCTGACCCAACAAGGAGATGACCCTCATTGTTTGAGAATCTCAACCTTACATGTCTGGGAACAAATCCTACAATCTCCCAAGTCTGTGGATGCTGCAGAACAGTTAAGTTGTACAGATGGAGCGACTGGCTAAGGGTGGAGGGGCTTCAATGCAAGCTGACATTTCCTAGGAGCTCTCTGTGCAAAAGCGAGCAGGGCTGTAGAGATGGGCCCTGGAGGATGCCTGCCTCATTTTCTGTCTGCATGGCGATTGATGCTGAAACAGGTTATCTAAACTATTTGAATAGTATTTGAATAGTTGAATCTTCAAGAATTGGCCTAGTGTGCTGGGTGTTTAAAGAAATGCAGAAAAACTCCTCACTTTTCCCCAAGTTATAATTTTTTTTTTTTTTTTTTTTTGGTAAGATCTGCACTGTATTTTGGTACAAATGACTACACTTGGTGCAGGCAGGAGCTTTTGACTTCTGGTGCTTCCCTCACAAGATCCTAGATGGATATGAAGAGGAGATTTTTATAAAACACTGTGATTTAGTTTTGAAATAGTGTGAAGAAATAGAGATTTATTTCTTTTTAGTGGATACTTAATTTCCATCTCTAATATTTGAAAGATAATGGTGATCATTACGTCACAGACAAAATATTTTCCACTGCTATGCAAGAGAGAAATGAGACAGCGAAAATTTCCGTAGTTAGTGGCTTTTGACCAAAGGCTGACATAAATAAATGAAAAAAAAAAAGGGCAAGAAACTCCAAGTGGGCGTTTCCATAAGAGTGAGCTTTCGAAACAGACCCACCAGTCTATCCCCTGGTGACCACAGAATCGTAAACCAGAGCACAGGGCTGGCAGAGAGCAGTCCTCCTAGTTACACCACACTGCTTCCTAAAGACGACTGTATTCGAACGGTTTTCTTCCTGAGCGTGAAGTGAGTATGCTGACAGCAGTGACAGAAATAGTTCTCAGAATTACATTTCTTTGTTTATATTTAAAATAATTTTTGAATTCAGGATTATTTAGATCTGACTATGGTCAAACTATCTTCCTGTTAAAATAAGATCTTACTTTCAGGGAAGGGTAAATTAAATTTATGATTAATTGCTTATATCATGATAAATAACAGAAAATAGAGGTATGTAGATAGAATTTGGACAATGCAACAAAATGGTGAAATCAGTTTATATGCAGATAAGATATATTAATTTTCAGCTAAGAAGGGGGGAGGTGGGAATTAAAAACAAAACTTGTATAGCTGTCATTTACCAAAAAATGAAAAATCTGCATGTGAAAGTAGTAGTGATGTTATCCAGATTATTTTATTACTATTAAAAAAACCCCCAAAATATAGTCTCTTTGAGTGAGTCCAATTGATTTAATTTCTAGTTTTGAAGGAACATATTTTGCTTGTAGTCTAAATCAATTTTTTATAAGAGCATGTAAATTTGGCCCCCTAAAAATTGGTTTAAATGCATTACTTTTGAAAAATCATTTGTTGAAATAAAACCAATGGAGAGGTTAACAGTACATTTGAAAACCTAAACAATCTCCTTTCCCTTCATCATACTTTCAAGGCTACTTCCAGTCTTAAGAAGCCTCGGCTGGTCAGTCCTATGAGATTTCCACTGGCGAAGGGGTTAGGGTTATTTACTAGCCATGGAAAAACAGGCATGATAAATTTAACAGAAGCCAAACCCATTCTTGTGACATCACACTTACAGAAATTATGACAACTTGGGGAAAAGAATAGCCATCATTAAACTTGGACCAACAGAATCAGACTGTACTTTGTCCAGCAGTACAGTGTCCTAAATTTGGGCAAATGAGTCTTACCATAGGTACTGTCAAGTGTTCCTTAGCTGCAATATGTTGTAAGATAAGAGTACAGTGTGTTCGTAACCTGTTTTTTTTAACCTCCTTTTGTAGTAATTTTTAATAGCCTTTCTGTTAGTTTTGGCAAGGTACAAGGTTATACATGAGACCTAATTAAAATGCATTCCAGATTAAGCTGATTAATAACATCTATTGGCAAGTACTTGAGTTGTAAACATACTATTACTAGTGCTATGCTAGAGAAGATCACCTCAAAAGAAAACAGAGGACTGTAAGAATGATACCGAAGTATTTTGAGGGATACATAATAAATGCATAAAATGGAAGAACAGCAAGTATCTAAATCCAGTCTAAGCCTAAGCTAAACCTAAGTAATTAACATTAGAATTTCCATTCAAATGCAAGGAAACTGTATTGCATATTGCATAAGGGATTTAGAATGCGGTTCTTCTGTAGGTTGGGGTTTTTTAGATATTAAGTGATTAGTATTTTCTTTATACTGGGTTTCCTAAAGAATCTAGGCTTTTGAGCAGCCCTCCCTGCACACGTGTTTGTGTGCATGGGCATCACAAAAGGAGCAAGAACAAGTGAGGGTCGTTACATTTAGCACTCTTTGGAGTAATTTTGAAACCGTTAGTGTTCGTTGGTCAAGCTAGCCACCTTTCCTCTGTACTTCTCTTGCTCGCTTAAGAACCACTCAGTTGTAGCTGGAAATCTGGCTGTTCATGTTGACAGACAGGCTGTTCCTGTAGTAGAAGGCTGTAAAGACAGGTTTCTATGAAAGTGGTGGGTCACCTTTCTCTGTTTAATTATCTTTAAATATTACTGAGCTACTCACTTAATTCCAGCTGTTAAGTTTATGGTGTGGGAAATGTCATTTTTTTTGTATGTAGAGTAACTGGGGGAGGGAAAGAGACGTCAATTTGTGATGAAAGAGACAAGATGATTATATGCTTTATTACGATCAGTTTTTACACAGAACTGTGAATGACTAGGGACCTCTAGTGACTTGTAAACAAATTCATTGTAGTTGAGTATTTCACAGAATTTGTCAAAAACTGATTTTTTTCTTTTCTTTGAAGGAACTTCATGTTGGTGTTGTTTATGCCAGAACACAGTAAGCAAGGCAAATTAACTCCCGCCTCGTGTAAACTTAATTGGCCAAGACAATGCAATTGAGTATGAATTCCAGGTGGCTTTGGAAATGAAAGGGAACTGAGCTCTGGCTGGAAGCTGAACGTGATGACGGCCTGGTCTATGGTAGGGAAGTTGAAAATGGAGAAGAGGCACTCCAGAGAAGACAGAAATGTGGAACAAGATGCTGGGGAATGCAGTGCTGAATCTGAGGAATGGACGAGCTCAGAAAGTGAGCCTGAGCAAGCATACTGCAGAAGCAGCTGTAGCAGTAAGTGGAGAGAAAAAGAGGTTTCCACTAAAGCACATCGGCCACTCTGTCGGTCCCCTTGTCTGGATCGCCCAAGTTTTTCACAGAGCAGTATCACACAAGACTTGAAGCTAGACGAATGCAAAACAAATTTGGACAAGGAATACCAAGCTAAAATGGATTTTGCTTTAAAGCTTGGGTATGCAGGAGATCAAATCCAGGCTGTACTGAATAAATTGGGAGCAGATGCGCTCATCAATGACATTCTGGCAGAACTTGTGAGACTTGGCAACAAAAGTGAATCGGAGGGACAAAGCAGTGCCAGCAGTACCACTAGTACTCTGGTGCCAAGAGGCCCTTGTCCAAAGGAAATGGCAAGCCCTGAACTGTCACTTG
This sequence comes from Buceros rhinoceros silvestris, assembly GCF_000710305.1. Lineage (NCBI taxonomy): Eukaryota > Metazoa > Chordata > Aves > Bucerotiformes > Bucerotidae > Buceros > Buceros rhinoceros. The sequence continues at coordinate 31,500 of NW_010419473.1, read as the reverse complement.
AAGATGAAGTTGTGGACAACAGTGATAACTTGAGGCCAATTGTCATTGATGGAAGCAATGTGGCTATGAGGTGGGTCTCCCTGTTGCAACATTTGAAAAGAATACATCGCTACAATATTTATGAGAAAAATCAATATTGATGGCAAAGTCATTTGAAGTTGTGTAGTATATTTACACTGATAATACATCTTTTTTTATGGACTCTTTAGTCCAGGCTTTTAATTATGCTGTTACTCCTTTATATGTAACCCATATTCCAATTCCCCTTTCCTCCTCTACCAACCAAGTCAAGCCCTGTCTAGCTGTAGTGTGCTTTTGTGTGGATTGGTTTAATATTTTTAAGTCCTTGAGCAACACAGAAAATGGTTTTTCTTTAATGTCCTGAGGCAACCAAATAGGGGAGGAAAACTTGCTTCTTTCTGAGATGACATGCAGTGCATGCTGATGATATGCAGTGGACTTCAGGGTATTTGAGCTCCTGCTGATCAAGCCTGTTCAGAAATCAAAGCAATTTAGCTGAGTCAGTACAGGGTTATGAATGAACCGAATGTGCTGACTCACACAGCTATGGTGCTTGCAATTTCACACACGAGTACACACGTGCACTTGGCACGTGCCTGGGTCAATGCTAACTCAAGAGATACCTATTCCATGCCACTTCTGAGCTCGTCTGTAGAGTATACAGTTCAGCTAGCCAATGATTTTTTTATCGTTGAGGAAGTATGATTTTCCGTGAGGGAGGTCTTTTTAACAGTCCTGCTCTGTGATACCAAGATTTCTTCAGGTAGTGTTTGCAGAAGAGATTTCCTTTAGGATCAGCTCTCTGCTCTAAAAGAATTTGTGATTTGAATTTATTTTTTTCAGTGTATTAAGAAAATTCAGATTTTTATAGGTATATTGAGTACTCGGAGTTTTGAAATACATAACTTCCCAAATCCAATACAAATATTTTATATACAGGATTTTTGAGCGCCAAATTGTGCTTAGATCAATCCAAAAGATGATTCTGTAAAGCCGCATCACTGATACTGGATTTAACTTTTTTATTTCCTTTTTTTTTCTGTGCCTATTGCCTTTCCAGTCTCTCGACTGCTTGAGTTACTCCTGAGTGTAATGTGTCAGCAACTAGAGGAAAGTGTGTGTGTACTCTTACTGTTGCATAGCTTAGAACTGATGTTCTGTTTAGAGAATCGTGGATTATCTCAAGTGGGAAGGGGGCCATAAGGCTCATCAAGTCCAACTCGTCACTAAATCTGAAAATTTGAAAAGATACTAAATTCTCTAAGATCTGAAATGTACAAAAATCTAAAGAAAAACACCATAGCAACATTGTGGCTCCTGTATTCATTTTTTTAAGCTGCAAGGATTTGGACTATGCTGGTGACCCGTAGGCCTTAGTTATACAGATGATATTTGATGTGCCTGCCTTTGGTCTGTTTCAGCATTGCTTTCTGTAAGATTCTGAGCCCAGGAACAGCACGCATCTTTTGCTTTGGTCCAGTGATCCATGATGTTGTTCTATAATAATGATATTATTTTTACTGAAGTAAAATTTTGAATGATAATCCATGTAAGCTAGTCTAATAAAAAGGTTTACCTGTCTTTATAGACTTTGTTTCGGTTATATCCTTTGACCATGGCAGCTTTAGAAGAAACATCCTAAAACCAAACACTCTACCACAGGAAAAATAAACACAAATCTGACTTTTGTCCTTGTTGTTTCTCAAACTTCTGCATGTTTTTCAGCCATGGGAATAAAGAAGGATTTTCCTGTCGGGGAATTCAACTAGCGGTTGACTGGTTTCTGGAAAAAGGACATAAAGATATCACTGTGTTTGTACCTGCATGGAGAAAAGAACAGTCTCGACCTGATGCACCAATTACAGGTAACAGGTCATGCTTGTCTTTGACCCCTTGGTTAAAAAGAGAAGAACGTAGTGCATGAAGACACAACCTTGTCATCTTTCTGATGAGTACTACATGCTGAGCAGTGGATGTGATGCTGCACGATGATTTTGCACTCAACTGTTTGAAAACACAACAATTTCACTGGCGAGAAAGCAAGCATTTTAAGTATCTGCACCTGTAAACAATGCTGGGTTTTTGTAATGTTACTGGATCATTTAAACACTTTGGAGAAGTAGTAGTCGTAATTTCCCCACTAGCAAACACTGTTAAGCATGTAGGAACTTATTCTTAGTTCCTGGGCAAGTAAAAGAATAAGTACTATCAGGCTAGGGACTCATTTAGTAGGATCATCTTGAACACTGAAGAGGCAGCACGTGTTTTGACCCATAGAAAGTACTTAGGTTTTACTCCAGGCTAACTAGAAGGCTGCTGTAATACAGTAACAACTGAGTTCTTGACGTGCTTAAGAAGATTTAGTAAAGCTACATGGTTATTTATGGAGGAGTGGTTATGAAGCTTAAGTATCGAATATTTACCCAGTGCTCTGAAACCTTGGAAATAAAAATGGCACTCTGGTACCACTGCATCTAGCTATTTTTTTAGTGATAATGGGGACTGTTTACAAACATAATCACAAAATACTTTTTCAGAAAAGAGGGCAAGAAGTTTCCTATTTCAAAGGCTGCATTTCTTTCTTTTGACACTTTCTAAAAAGCTGGTCAACTAAAACTGTTTTACAGATCAAGAAATCTTACGTAAGTTGGAGAAAGAAAAAATCCTTGTTTTCACCCCATCTCGAAGAGTTCAGGGAAGAAGAGTTGTTTGCTATGACGATCGATTCATAGTAAAACTTGCTTATGACTCCGATGGCATCATTGTCTCAAATGACAACTATCGGGACCTTCAAAACGAAAAACCAGAATGGAAGAAGTTCATAGAGGAGCGGCTGCTAATGTATTCTTTTGTGAATGACAAGTATGTTTTTTCCTTTAAAAGTAAGGGAGTTTGCTAATTCAGAATCCTCAGCAAAAAAATAAATTCACATTTTATTTCTTTTTCCTTAGATTTATGCCTCCTGATGATCCTTTAGGACGTCATGGTCCAAGCCTTGAAAATTTCTTAAGGAAAAGGCCAGTTATTCCTGAACATAAGAAACAACCGTGTCCTTATGGTAAGTGCCTAAGTCAGACTGATTTGTTGTATTCAAAGGTAGGTGAAGCAAGCAATTAACTAACATCTTGTCACTACTGGAAAAAGAAAAAAAAAAGCCATTTTTCATTTTGCCATCCAAGCAGTATATATACATATATATATATTCCTCCGTTTTTATATCCTTCATACACATATTAATAAAACCAATGTCACAGAAGATTAAAGATTACCAGATATGCCTTGTGGCTAACACAGCTTTTTGCTGTTTTCTACTGGTTTGTATTCAAGAAGGAGATCTGTAACTAAGCAGACTGTGTTACAGCTGTTTTATTTAGCATTGAGTATGTTGTCGGTATTGAAGTCATGAGCCAGTAGAAAGGAAAGCGATGTGTCTTGCCCTTGATGCGGTGATACATGTGGATACAGGCAGCAGTCTGTGACTGCCTGTATATACAACATACATAATTATTTCTTGGGAGGTTAATACAAAAATATTACTGTTGAAAAGTGGTGAAAGATGCAAAGAAAAAAGATAGCGACTGGTGATACTGATAAGTTTTCCGTTTCTTTAACCTGAAAACACTTTTCTTCCAGGTAAAAAGTGCACCTATGGGCACAAATGTAAATATTACCACCCAGAACGGGCAAACCAGCCTCAAAGGTCAGTAGCGGATGAGCTTCGAATAAGTGCCAAATTATCTGCTGTGAAAACTATGAGTGAGGGAGCCTTGGCCAAATGTGGCACAGGGCCGTCCAGCTCCAAAGGAGAAATCAGTTCTGAAGTGAAACGCATTGCCCCAAAACGTCAGTCAGATCCAAGCATTAGATCAGTGGCTGTGGAGCCTGAGGAAAAGTTGTCAGTAGCCCGGAAGTCCGAGGCCAGCTCTGTCCCGTCTCTGGTTTCTGCATTAAGTGTACCAACGCTCCCTCCACCAAAAAGCCATGCAGCTGGTGCATTAAATACTCGTTCTGCAAGCAGTCCGGTGCCAGGTTCCTCACAGTTCATGCATCAGAAATCCTCACTGGAACATATGTCCAGTGTGCAATATCCTCCTATACTAGTCACCAATAGCCATGGCACCTCAGTGAGCTATTCTGACCAGTATCCTAAATATGAATCACTGGGGGACCATGGCTATTATTCCTTACTCAGTGATTTCTCCAACTTGAGCCTAAGTAGTATCCGTAACACAGATTATTACGGGGCTGATATGGACCAGGGGATGTATTCTAGAAACTCAAGCCCCTGTCCTGACAATTGCTTAAGCCATACAAGTAATGATTCTTATTCCTCTTACAATGACTTGTACCTGGGTGTAGCAGATGCCAGTCCAGAAGATAATGTGAAGATCCACAGACTGCCATCGCAAAATCGTCTTCAGCCTTTTTCCCATGGTTACCATGAAGCCTTAAATAGAGTTCAGAGTTACGGAACTGAAGAGCCTAAGCAACCCCTTCGCAAACAGTCAGTTTCCCACTTAGGCCTACATGCCCAGCATCCAGTTGTTGGAGCACGGTCCAGTTGTCCAGGAGAATACCCTGTGCCTCAAAATGTTCATCCATCAACTGCACAACCAAGCCGTGCCTTGGTCATGACAAGAATGGACAGTATTTCTGACTCACGGCTTTATGAAAGTAACCCTACAAGGCAGAGAAGACCACCTCTCTGTCGAGAGCAGCACGCTAGTTGGGATCCATTACCATGTGCATCAGACTCTTACACTTACCACTCATATCCACTGAGTAACAACCTCATGCAGCCATGTTACGAACCTGTAATGGTCAGAAGCATGCCTGAGAAGATGGAGCAGCTCTGGAGGAATCCCTGGATTGGGATATGTGGTGAGCCACGGGAACCTCATATCATCCCAGAACATCAGTATCAAACATACAAGAACCTCTGCAATATTTTCCCTCCAAGCATTGTCCTTTCTGTGATGGAAAAGAATCCCCACATGACAGATGCACAACAGCTGGCAGCTATGATTGTTGCCAAATTAAGAACAGGGCGTTAAAGCATTACAGCCTCTTTTGGATAAATTAAACTACACAGTGTATAGCACCTGGAGAAAAACTTAAATGAAGAAGGAAGGGGCCAATCTATTGTAAATATTTTCTACTAAGTATAAAATCTGTACACAGTAGCAATCATATATATGCTGAGGCACTATATAAAAGTTGATTGTATTGTAAATTTTAAGATTTTAAATATAGGGATTTTTAATAGTATTTTATAGGAAATGCATACCTTGCTGCATGGATAGCTCATTAAGAACTACAATGTCACGTTCAGTGTCTCAAAGCTGTTACTAAAGAATTCTTGTTAGCAATTACATTGCATGTATTAGTGTACACTTTCAATTCGCTTACAAATACCTAATCGGCCTTTAAAAGTACGCTGTATACACACCCAGATGACTTCTAGGGTTTCAGCTTTGTCATTTGACACTGCCGACAGGCATATAAAACTTTGGAGGAAAAGTAAACTTGACAAAAATTAAAATACTCAATTTGTAAAAGGAAAAAAGTGATTTCGACTTCTGAATGTCAGTTTTGTTGGTATTTAAATTTCAAAACTGTTCCCTGAGAGTTTGAGTATCTATTGTGCAATACGTTAGCTCAATCCAAAAGAAGCAAAATACTTTATTAAAAATTAGGACCAAAACATTGAGGGGTGTGAAGGCGTGAGCGCCATTCAGTAAACTAAAAGACGTTTAACTGTAGCTTCTCTCTTCAGAACTGCCTCTCAACTGTGCAGTGAGCAGCTGCCAGCCCAGATGTCTAAACAAGCTGAAACAAAATTGTCAGGTTTACGTAAATCGGGTTACTCAGCCTGAAGCAGCAGAAACTGGATGTTAACGTGGAAGTTCATCAGCAACTACAGCCCTTCCTCCATGGCCAAGGATGGCGTTTGAGTGAGCTGAACAGTCACAATGGCTGTGCAAGATGAACTTGAGAAGGGCGGGGAGGTGGCAGGCTGCTTCTTGAAAAGAGACGCTACAGTTTGGGTTTGTGGCAAAGCTGGCCTGGTTTTTACTCTCAGATCCACGCAGAGGTGTGCATTTGCCTCACAAAGGCTTTTAGAGTTCCTGTTTCAACAGGTGAGATAATTTTGTGTGGCATTGTTTGCGCAACTGGTATCTTGCTCAGGGTGGGAACCTTTGTAGCTAAATGTCTCCAAAAGAGGCGTTTATTGTTTTTTTTAAGCTGCACTGACTGGACGCCCTTTTTTGAATCCACTGTATATTTCAACATTTCGAACCATTACTAACTCGATATGTCTCGAGCTAGGACTTGTTGACTTCTACTGTAGTTTTTTTCATGAAAGTTGAGAAGGCCTGGTTTATGGCCTTTTGTTTCTTCATGAGAAGGTGTGACACTGCCTAAATGTTTCTTACTGTGAAACACACGGAACGTGAGGCTGCAGTCAGGGTTGTTTCTGGTGTTTTGATAATGGCTTGCATGCTGCTTTCTGGTTACCTGTTTGTCTGAGCAACAAAGTTATATCATTTCCTCCACTTGTGTTACTGCAATGGTTGGTTTGATTCAAAATATCTTGTGGGCTCTTGATCATGTGTAAAATCTGTTCCTGTCACATTAAAAAGAACCAACAACAAAGCACAATTACAGGTGCAATTACTATAATTAATTCACTGCTATTTGATACTTCAGTAACTCTATCATTTCACAGAAGATCAATATCCTTGTGTTGGTACAAGTAACATATATGATGACCATGTCATTATGTATTTAAAATGAGTTAACTCAAAGGTGATTCTATGCTTACACTTGGTGTTTAAAAATAACTTCTGTTTTAATTAATTGGTTATTATCTCTGTTAATGAGGAAAAAAAATCTTTGGACATTTTATAACAGTTGGGAAAAACAGATTTACCTCGAACACCTTACAAAAACATTTCTTAGTAACCACCATTTTATATTTTTAATTTGCAATTAATTCTTATTCTCTTCTCTTGCATGGTATAAGCAGCTGAGAGCAATGCCTCAAATAACCAGAAATGACCTTTTGTTTGTTGATACAAATTGTATCTCTTTTTCTTGATTGTATAAAAACTGTGTATAAAGAAAACAAACACTCTAGATTAACTTCAGTATTACATTTTTCACCACAATGTTTGTGACACCATGTGTCACAGGGAAGTAGCCCATGAGTAATTATGGATCTTTTTTATTTAAAATGGGCACTTGTAGTTTATAGACAAACAAGGACAACTTTTCAGAACCGTTTATTATGTGCACAGATCCTGTGTGTACACCTCAAAGCATTACGCTGGTATCTTTAAGTCTATTTATTAAGCAGGTACATTCTTGCACTACTCTATGTAAAAATGTTGCCGTTAACTCATCTGCATGTGTTTAAAATGTAACGATGTAACTGCTATAGACCCTGCTTTGTTCTTAACGGATTAATTTATAAATTATTTAGGTATAAAATGAAGTTTATTGTGCACTCCCGTTTTCCATCTTGCATGGAATTAAATATTTATATGTAGAAAAATGTTTGTTCCCTTTTTCTCCAATTATAAAGATCAGCTATTTTAAGAGAGGTCTAGTAGGTGGTTTTGATGTTTTTGACCATGGAAAATTGAGCAGAAATTTCTGCGTGAAGTGTCGGGTGGTTTATGGAGATACTCATTTCTGTAGGACTTGTTAGTCATTTTAATTTTCACTATTTTTGTCTTGCTGATAGCGTAATTCCTTTTTAAACAGTGGGAATGCTATGCCACTCCAGACCCAGCATACTATTTCCCTGAGGCGCCTAGAAGGCAAATTTGTCTTTTTCTGAGAAGCTATCAGCATCTATCATGCACAGTTACAGAACGGGCAGAGTAGCCTTGTGGAAATAATGTGCAAAACTTGTGCTTGCTCAGTCCTCCTGAGAGGCAACGCCACTTCTGTACGTGATGTAGTCTTTCCTAATCAGCTCCTTTAAGTGATAACTCCGTCATCCACATATGTTTTCAGATATGTTTACAAGCCAATTCAAAACACTGACCCACTCATTACTCTTCAGCGCATAAGCTTAAGATTTCTTCTTACATGGGAGAGTTGGTCTTACTAACGCCTGGTCACAGCTGTAATCTATACTGTAAATACAAGACTTTTGTATAAATGCTCTTTTTGAGAGCATGGTATTTAAATGTTTTTAAAACTGTAAGAGAACAGTTCTAGAAACTATATTTTAATAAAATCCATAAAATTACAATCCCAGATGAGAAAAAAAAAAAAAGTGGGAAGGTAAAATCCTGGCCTACTGCAATCAGCAGGAGTTGACCAGTAGATTTTAGTGCTTTACTGGGGCCAGAGCATTCCCTGGGAGTTCTGATTTCCTGACCTTTCATCTTTAGCTGTATTACTTTCACATAATTTGTCACTTAAAAGTATATTACCTTAAACTCATGAATCATAAATCAAACGCTTTATGGGATGTCAGTTTAAGTTATTTAATGTTTTTTGTAAGAATTACATGTCAGTAATATATTAAATTGTACATATAGATGATTTCACTACTGTTGGTTCTGTTGTTGTATTAAGCTGCAGTAGTTGGCTTTATTCATTTGTAGAATTAAACGTTACTGTTTAATTGTTGTAAAATTTTATAAATCTCTTTGGGTTTTTTCGGTTGACCCAAATATAATGTAAGTCTTAATGACAAAAATGAGTGAAAATGGATGTTAAAACCAGTATGTGGTATTCGTAAATCTCTGTAGTAACAAGCGTGCACTGCTCTAGCTGCTGCTGCATGTCATTCACTCACTAGCATGAGTCTGTTTAGCTTTTGTAAAACTGCTTTAACTGTAAGCTTAAAAATAGAAGGTGTGGATGTGGTTGCTTAGAACAAGCAGAAGGATCCTCATTAAAAAAAACAAACAAAAACCTAAACATCTGTCTAGGTAAGTTACCCCCTACATCCTTTTAATGCCAGTTTGCCTCAAATTGTGAATTCTGGCATTTTGAAATTCTTACTGATGGAGTCGGAACACGCAAAGAATCTGTCCAAGTACTGCAGTTAAAAAATACTCGGGGACACATATGTATACCAAACCACAAACACGAACCTTTCAAGGGACACATTGTGACTAGAGTAATTTTTAAAACTTCACTCTGAAGAGAAGGAACATGCATAATTTCTGTGAGACTCTGCGCACAATGCGGAGATACTGCTTTATCTTGACTTGCCAAAAGTTTACCTGAAGCATTAGTATTACGGGACTCAGAACAGTCAGATCATGAGATCTGCCACTACTACTGCTATGGTGAGTGTTCAGCTTTAATACTCCTCTGATGTACCCAAAGCTTGTCTGTGTGACAGACCCCTTTATTAACTGTATTTCTTGCAATTTCAACTGGAAAAATGTAAGTGATTCACCGTCACTGAGATTACTCTCATGCCAGTGTTGGTTAGCCTTTGAAGAGCCAGTATACAGTATCTATGATTTTGGTCTGTGGTATTTAAAAGTCTGTAAATGTATTAAAACAATTGAGAAAAGCATCTGAAAGAAATACAGGTTATTACCTGTTCCCCCCTGCTCTGTGTTAAAAGGTTTGCACAATTATGTAATAATATGAAACATGTTAAACTATATATAAAAAAAAAATTTGCTTATTTAATAAAACTGGGAGCCATTGCATTATTTGTAGCTTTTCGTTCTGTAACCATCTTTAGGCAAGAGTCCCAAGAAACTGTTTTGTCAGAAACAACTGTTGTAGTCTGCCTGAATTATTTCTCAGTATTTTTAGCTGATCTACTGAAAAATACCCAGATTCTGAAATCATACATAAAATATAAGCATTATCTGTGAAGGAACAGGTGAGAGCTTTACTTTTCTTCAAAAAGCAGTGGAAAAAGTACTATTTAGGGCCTGCTGTCTTTGTGGGCCTCTGCATTACACAAATTTTCTTTTACTATTGAAACATTTAATCATTTCCCTTAGTACGGGGGAGGTGATCCCATGTCATTTGTTACCATTGCTTTGTCTCAAACTGCTTGAACTTATTGGGGAGGGAGGGGGAGTAAAGCTAACAAAAGGAAAACTATATACAAAGATCACCTCTCTCCAGATCTGCCTGAACTTCTCGCCATTACCATGTTTGCTCTCAGAATGGCCAGGAACCAGCTGACTCAGACTGCATAAACCCAGTCAAGTACCTGTAGTACAAAGGTGCCTTTTCCTAATCCCAGGCCTCTGTGTTTAACTTCAGATCCTCAAGCATACCACTCCTGAAAACAAGTACTAACTAGATTCCACAGGATATTCCTACTCTTCCAGTTTTCTCCCCAAAACCGTAATCCCTAGGTAGAGCTGAAGTCCTTGTTAGAGCAGCTGCCTTTGGGAATGAGAAAATGGAGTATTAGGGACTTGAAGAGCCAGGAACAAATTATCCTAGTAAGGTTCTTCTAATCTGTCCAATTACTTACGTGGGAAAAAAATTTTAAAAGTAGAAAAAGCTAAAAGGGTCCCAGGCCTTAACTTCCTCAGTAATTCCTATCTGCATGATTGAGTTTCCTGAGTACACTTGAGGAACTGCTGGGTAAAAGGAGAAATTTCTAAAAACGTGAGAAAGGGGAAGGTCTTACATGAAACATTGCTCATAACAGAAAGAGAAGTTTGTCTTCTTTTGCATGAGCACTGCTTGTTTTTAGAGAAGGAAACGTACAAGCTGTCTTCCATTTTAAACAACTCTGGGCTCTCTGGTAAAGAGCAACTGCAACAGAACAGGATGACGAAGAATTAGAACGGTGAAATAATACATGATGGACATTTAGCTATGCCTTTAGTGGAGAGCCAGCCCAAAGCACCCACGAAGGGTGCTCTTCTAAACCTGCAATTCAATCCTATTCAATGTACTGCTAAATCTTTTTGGTATCTCCTTCTAGAACATTAGCACACGTCAGCAGTAGCTCTGAAGGACTAAAGATTCCATTTTGCAATGCTGCAATGACATGTTTCTGTTTAGTTTGTAAGTATTACAAATTATTAGACTGACTCGGAAAACGTCTCTGTCTTACCCTCCAGGGGATACACTCCAACAAATTCTTCCCAAGTCCTGCAATAAATACCTGCTTAAACTCCTGGTTTTTGACAGGTAGTTGCAGAAGCCTCCAAAGTCCAAAAACCTTTAATACACGTAAAGAAAACTGAATTTAGGAAAAACTAGCTGGAAGTCCTTTTTCTCAACAACTTGCCAACAAGGTACTCAAGTCCATTTCAGCAGTAATCGCACCAGGTCTCAGCAAAGACCACTCTATTAGTTATCAACCTCAGCAAAATCATGAATAGAAATAACATCAAGCAGAAAACGTCAATTAAAAAGAGACAGTAGTGGCCTCAAGACTGTAACTTAAAAAAGAAGGACGAGAAAAGAAATTTCAAAGGTGTTTATGTACTACAGCGTATTCAGCTGTGCCATCACTCAGTTTGACCCCTGGAGCTCCATGTGAAATCCTAGGTAGGTGAAAATTGTAGCACATCCTGGCAAAATCATGCTAACTCATACAGGACAATATTGGCATCCCTGAAATAGGAAGGGCTCAACAGTCTGACTAACAAGGACCAGAGGAAACTTTCCAGAATACCTGAGTGAAAAAGGAAAAACAGGATCCAGAAAGAAGTTTTGCCTTCAGTCGTTTGTATTTATTAACCATAAAAAAAATAAGGAACACTGAGGTATTCTGTAGCACTCTATCTGTATTTGGCAAACATCAACTAAAAGTTCATGATAGTGGTTAAGCAAGACAATGGTTACTACACATGGAACTTAGAACACAACACCTTTATAAAACACCGATTTTACATGGTAAAAGTCAGTAAGTAGTCAAAAAAAACACCCTCAAAACCAACATCCTGGAGTGGCTATTTCCCCGTCATCATTACTAGTTCTTCCACGCCACTTATCCTGCACAATACTGAAAGCTGCAGAGCACTCTGCTGTCTTAGAAAAGTTGAAGGCCACTTTTTATTTTATGGAAGTCATTCTGGGTCCACAACAGTCCTCCTGCCACAGGAGTATTCAGTTCTGCAGAGCTGTGAGAGGAAGAGAAATGAAGCATGTAAGAACTGAGCTGATGTAGAAGCTCACACCACCAAAGTACTTTCGGTAGCACTTTAAACTTAACAAGTTTTACTTCCAAAACAAAATGCAATGTCTCATTTTTAGGTCTGAACATAGAGCTGCTGGAATGTCCTTGGTTTTTAACCAGTTCGTCAAGAAAGGTAACAGTCCTGAGGTGCAAAAGGTACCGAAGCGCAAACCAAAGGAAAGGCCGCTAGTTACTAACAACTGTGAGGGAGACACAACTTCAGAAATGACCACACAACAGTTCTCCTCTGAGCTTTCACGTGTCCTTTGCAGGTGGGAATACAAGCCGATGAGGTGAAATGCTAACGCAGCAAGCAGTCAACATGAAAACAGTCCGTCACAACTTACCAGTGTTACAATGCCTATACATCCTGCACATCGAAACGAACCGTTCCTGTGGCTTCATGAAGAGCTCACAGACACTAGCACACTTACAGAGACTTCAATGGAAGTTGTTGTTTGGGGACACCCACAGCATGCTCAGTAATGTCTCATTTTAGAAGGTGGCTCACTCAAACGGGCGTAAAATCCCTTTTCATTGCAGAGGTTTCCCAGTCAAGGCAGAGCCCCAGGAGATGACCCATTTACAGGACTACTGCTAAGACGGCACACAAAGGTCAAGTGTTCGCAGACATACGGCACTGTCAAACACAAGGCTCCAAGAACAGGTGGAGAACATAGATAAACCTTTCCC
>NW_010419473.1:14618-18536 GCF_000710305.1 Buceros rhinoceros silvestris | reverse complement strand
CCCTACCCCAAGTTTTACTACGTGAAGTAGCTTATATCACTACCATGTTGTTAAGTAGGTCAGAGAAAGGTTTGCTTCATCATTTGGATTCACTTTATGAGACTGTTGAAGGTGAAAGCTGAATTTTATCAATAAAACAATTCTTCAAAGGATCCATTTGAAACATGGTATCTGACATTGTGAAAGAGAAAATGGGAAAATCTGTTTGTCTTGCACATTTTTCACTTTCTCTGTTTCTTATGCCCAAGGAGAGCTCACGCACCCCTTAGCTACAACCCAGCATCCTCCAAGATAAGAATACATTCCCTGCCTACTCCCTCAGCACGTATTAACCATCCCTCTCACCTACCTGCTTATGCATCTCATCCCTAGGACAACGAAATCCAGTCATTATCCATGACCAGGAAATTATGAATCCCATCTTTGAATCAGTGCAACTGCTTGATGCAACCCCTAAAGCAGTTGTGTGTCATCAACTCCACCCTCAGGACACTCTCCAAGTGGTCACTTGCCAAATTTGCCCCTGCTGTCAGGTAAAAGTGACACTGGGAGTAAACAAAAAGTACATATGCTTATTACAAAGACCCAGGACATCTGCCTGAAGATGACAGCAGCTATTCAGAGCCTGCCATAGCAACACTAAACACGAGCTTTGACACCTTTGAGCACATAAAAGAAAGCCCACCCAAGAACAGAGTCTTTTGGGACCAGGGAGGCAAGCTTTTCCAAAACTTCCAAGCATCATGGGAACTTACGTCTCATGTTAAAACAAAACCAAAACCATCTGAAGACAGAAAATAATTTCTGCAAATGAGACTGAAGTGTTCGTGAAGTTTTATTTATGCTATACTCCTTTATTAAGCTATACTCCAAAAAACTGGATGCCTTTTCCAGACCCAAGAACAGAGTCTTTTGGGACCAGGGAGGAAAGAACGGCAAGCTTTTCCAAAACTTCCAAGCATCATTACGTCTCGTGTTAAAACAAAACCAAAAACCCAAGAACAGAGTCTTTTGGGACCAGGGAGGCAAGCTTTTCCAAAACTTCCAAGCATCATGGGAACTTACGTCTCATGTTAAAACAAAACCAAAACCATCTGAAGACAGAAAATAATTTCTGCAAATGAGACTGAAGTGTTCGTGAAGTTTTATTTATGCTATACTCCTTTATTAAGCTATACTCCAAAAAACTGGATGCCTTTTCCAGATGTTCATTACTGGAATAACTGTCTATATAGCAGAGGCTGCTGCTCAGAGCTCCTCAGAGACAGATGATTTCTCCTTTAAGGTCACTCTCTGTGCAGATGAAAACACTGCCAGAGGCCTTGCAGACAAAGCCAAGACAGAAATATTACAGCTGTCGCACCCAGAGTAATGACCAGGCGGTCCTCCTCCGGCTGTTGGAAACTATCCTGATTTCAGCCAGCTAATGGGATAATTTTTCCTCCCTTGTGACATACAGTCCTCATCCTTCATGACTTCACAGACCCGCTGTCACTTCCAGGACAGGGACTCAGGGGACAGACACTGACATCATTCTCTGCCTTAACTGTACTGGATGAGGGTAGTCAAGAGCAAGCTCACCACAGCAGATCAACCACTTTTCAGGCGGGAAGAAAGTAGAGGATCACCCACTTCAAGGATTCAAGGGAAAAAGTGCTTTTTCCATAATCAGTGCTACTTTGTCCTCCAGCCACCTGCTTGCCACTGTCTTTTTGCAAAAGTTACCAGCAAAGAGCGCTAAATAGGTGACAACAGAGTACAGCCTCAAAATTCATTGGTTTTGGCTGGATTCAGGTCTTTCTGAACTATTTTGCTTCTCTCAGATTCAGGCTATTCTGTTTTGGAAACAGCATGCTTGTCTTTGGGAAGATCTGATGGCAGACTAGAGGAACAGTGTGTAAAGGGTTCCAAGAGGCCAGACTGTGTGTGGTAAGTGGCAGGCAGAAAAACAGGAACAGAGAAAGATCAAAAAATGATGTATCCAGCAACTTTGTGGGGGAAGACTTTTTGGATAGCTAGGGTGTTGCTTTCAGCATAGGGAAGGCACATTCTCCAGTTTTTTGAACCTCCAGAAACAACCATGAAAGCAGAAAAAGAACTGAAAAACCGGAATTGAGATGGGTTCTCAATTGTCTCTCATGATTGAGTTTATCTTTAGAAGGGGAAGGAGGCTGTCAGCTGAAACCTTTTTTCTGGTACCTAATCAAGTTTTGCTACAGATTCATAGGAACTATTTAGTAAGAAGCACAGACCTCAAACAAGGCAGGCAGATGTTAAGCAACACAGATTAAATGCAGCATAAGATCACCAAGGTGATCACTAAGATCACCATTCGCATCTGTGGACCTGCTGAATATGAGATGCAGCAAGATGTTCTGTTTGTCATGTGACTTGTCCAAAGCCCTTTTTCTAAATTAATGCCAAACTCCATGCTCCAGGAAACCCTTTCTGCAGTTCACTACCATCATCGTCATGATGATGAAAGACACCATCATGGTGTCTTTCTGGTGTGGAGCCAGACAGAAAGACAGTAATAGCCATGGCTTTTAGAGAGGGCTTCTTCCTCCAAAAGGAACCTAGTGCTACTCATAAGGGAAGAAAACAGTAGCTGTTCAGTTAGTTCGATCTAGACCGTTGCAGAATTTGATCTGCCAATGTGAGAGAGTTTTCTTTTGACACTATTTGCTGCTTGTGACTCACTTG
This sequence comes from Buceros rhinoceros silvestris, assembly GCF_000710305.1. Taxonomy (NCBI): domain Eukaryota; kingdom Metazoa; phylum Chordata; class Aves; order Bucerotiformes; family Bucerotidae; genus Buceros; species Buceros rhinoceros. The sequence continues at coordinate 15,833 of NW_010419473.1, read as the reverse complement.
TTGAAATGGTTTACCGGCAGGCCTAGAAAGAACTCAGTCACAGAGGTAAAAGGACAGCAGAATTCTTGCTAGCCTGTGAGAACTCTACCATTTAATGAAAATATGAGATAAAATTCTGCACGCCCAGACCAGTAACTTCAAGGGATCTGCAGACTGTATCTTACTAACGTCATCAGACAACACTAAAAGTTGTCAGCACAGTCTGAAGAGCAGATTGCTAGGCTATTACACCCGCACTGCAAAGGTCCTTCCAAACACACACATTACTTGAAAAACCCAGGAGAAGCACAGTTAGTAGATACTACAGATAGTCGTAGATATTTGGGTCAAACCATTTAGCAAAACTGAAGTAAAAAGGAAATTTCATCCTTAATGCTTCACATCATATAGCACAAGGCAGAGAGAGACAAATGCAGTTCATGGTTCAGGGACAAGTCCTGACCACACCATTACTCACTTTGTATTGGGAGACTTCCACTCATCTCTCGTTGGCTGATCAAGGAGGGACATCATGGAATAATTATCCAACATGAGACCATCAGGGTCGTCTGTCTGACCTGGGAGTTTCCCAAGGGGAAAGTCTTTCCATCGTACTTCATCTGGGTAAAAACAGGTCATAAACAAGAAGTCTGAGCTCCCCTGAGAGATTTTCAAAACACGAGATGCCTCCCAAGTCCACAAATACTGTCTCATGCCACTCAGCCTTTCAGCAAATTAAGTTTGAGCTACAGTTTTAACTAATTTTATTTCTAACCTTACTCCCTCTTCCAAAGACAATCACTGCAGTATGTGAGACCAGAGGGACACATCAGGAGTCACATAATGTCACACGGCCTACACAGCACGGCTCGTCCAAACCACTGTGAAAAGCTGTCTGTTAAAAGAAACCCCACAGTACTCCAGAGCAAACCCTTGTATTTACCTTCCTCTTTTAATCAGACTTCCGTTTGACACACACACACTGACTTACACGTTAATTTTAAAAAATTACTCTGCGTACTTCTGCAAATGGAAAGAGCCACTTGTACACATGCGAAGATAGAAAACAGCACCTTTGCATGCAGCAGCTCATTCCTCCACTGAGACCAAGCATAAGGTTCTTAATGGGTCGCTGAGATTAGCAGCTGCACAGCAACAGTGCAACAGTGGCTGCAGGAGAACTGAAGCCACAAAAGCAGGGGAGGGTAAGGATGGGGGAGCCTAATCAACCCATAA
>NW_010419473.1:0-14575 GCF_000710305.1 Buceros rhinoceros silvestris | reverse complement strand
GTAAAGCCACAAAAGCAGGGGAGTGTAAGGCTGGGGAAGCCTAATCAACCAATAAAGCAATTCTGGACAGACAGGTGGGCTGCGCTGAGATGGCAAAGAAAAAGAATATGACAACGTTTTGTAAATTCTGCTATTTGTTTAGATGAACACCTATTGCTGTTTCCTCTCCATGACTTCGCATTTGTTAAATTTGTCTTCCAATGGGGGCCAGAAACCACACAACAGAAACGATCCATCACAACTGGTAACATCGGCAAGTCCGTTCCTTTGTAATGTGGTGTCAAAATCTCAAAGGCAGTTCCTGACAGGGGAATCCCTCCTTACATTTCATTCTTGTTTCACATGAAATAACTAAATGAAGGATATAAATTATGCATCACTGCTCTGACAATAAGATTTCTCAAGCCTATATGCTTTCTTGATAGCAGAACCCTTATTTCTGGAATGTTTACTACCTGCTCAGCGAAGACCAGCAGACAGCAGCCTTCAGAAGATTCAGGTACAACTTGGCCACTTCCTTCTCTTTGCCTGAAACTGATTTGTTTTGTGTACCTGATGATCTGCTCAAAACCCCATGCGCTGCCCTAAAGAACTAGCAGGTTTTTTTTTTCCTTTTATACCATTCTTGGGCAAAAAACCTTCACATAGGATAGTGTTTTCTAAGTGTCATAATTTTACCGTTAAAAAAGGGGCAGAAATAGCATTTGGTAACATCCAACACAGCTGTAAGACAAACTACCATTATATATATATTTTATAGGCTAAGCTCTCTCTTTATGGAGCAACCTAGTGAATAGCTGATACAGCACACGTTGTCATGGGTTTGCACATACCTGCTGACTATAGTCTCAAATTGTTTAAGGACAGTAACTACACAGATGTTATTCAAACAGAAATTAAGTTTACCCTTATGCAGCTACATAAACCTTTGCAAAAATCAGGTGGTTCAGGACACAATCCGTGTTCCTTCAGTGAAAGCTTTTATTGATTTGCACTAAAGGCCCTGAAGCAGAGGACAATTTGCTTCTGTTCTGAAAACGTCCAGCTCTAACAAGCAGTTCACATCAGCATAACTAAGGCAAGCTGCTTAGGCAGATGTTTCTTTGACTTGGGAAAACCTCCCTATGAGCTGGCTACAAGAATTCATCGTCTTCTAAAGGCTGTTTTTCTTCTTCCTCTGAACACAATTTTGCCTCTGACTCCTCTCCACCAAGCTCCTTGTCCTGTCAAGTCCCTCCATAAATTACCCATCCAAAACTCTTCTTAGCTACAGAACACTCAATCCCAACAAGAAGGTACAGCTACTGCAATAAAGCTAAGAAAACACTGGATATACGTTTATTCCCCCTAAAAACTCGCCTGGCTCCTTTCTTTTGCTTGCCCCCATTTTGTAACAGCAACTTCCCTGGAGTATGGAACTTACAAGCATTATGCCTTGTGCTTTCCAGCACAGCCAAGCTGGGCTATCAAATACTCCCACACCTGACAAACAAAAGTTTAAGAAACATCCTTATTTTCTTTGCCATTCACAGCTGACTTATATGCTGCCCCATCAACTGCATATGCTGAAATTTTAAACAGTTTGGAAAGGCTGATAAAAAAAAAAAATTAATGAGGCAGAAACGACATGCTCCTGGAAAAAGCACTCAGAGTACTTTAAGCATTCAAGAGAGATGACTCCTGCACATAAACAGAAGACTCGGAAAATAATAAAAAAAAAGAGTCTTCAGTGATTCAGCGTTTAGATGACTTTGAAGCACACTTCAATTCTGGCCAGACCCAGAGGGTTGAGATGCCTCTGCATTTCAATTAACATTTGCCAGTGATGAAGATTAAGTCTTACAAAGCCATTACTCACCTGCAGCGATCTGCCAGGCAGACCCTTGCAGAGCTGCCCTTTTCTCCGCAATAGCCACCACGTTACCGGAGTAAGCAAGTCCTTCCAAAGGATTTGTTTCAGTGACCATCTCTTCTTCCTCCTCTTCCACCTCCTCCACACCATCATCTCTCTCCAGCGCATCCTCTTGCATCTCTGCAGTCTGCCCTTGGTTTTTAACCTGGTTGTCTTGCCTGGCCCTCCACTGTAAGCTCTCTATAGTGTAAATTGGCTGTTCACTGCAGTCTGAAGAGCGGCCTGGACTGGACAAAGGGCCAGCTCCTTCCGTGTAAACAGATGCAAGATAGAGAAGGTTCTTCCGTGAAGAGCGTGGCAAGCGAGGTCTCATTATTGTGAGGATCCTAGAAAGGAAAAGGGCAACATCAAAGTCTTAAAAGCAAAAAAAGATTCCAGATGAAGGCTTATCAAGCTCAGCAGCCTTTTAAACATGTCTCCTCCAGCACAGCTTGCTCACGTATCTCCTCTAACGCGCAAATCTGATTATTCCCTGGTGGGTGGATGTTGGCATCCTCCCTCTTTGCAATTAAAATTAATAACACGGGATACTTCTAACTGAATTCTTGCTTTGCAGTTTTCATGTGACAAAGTTACCACATCACCTCTACAAGCAGCCACATCTCCGCTACTCAGTCACTCTTCTTCTGACCAGGCTGCTGCTTTAATATCTCTCCAGATAATCTCTGCTTTCATTTTGAAGGCACGATCTTTTTAAATTCTCCTCCTCCTTCTCCTTGAGGAGATGAACAGCTACAAGAAGGGCTTTATATGCACCTGCTACAATCTCTACTAGATGCAAAGGAAGGGAAGGGAACACACCTATAACTCAGTGTATCGCAAGGGAGATGGCCAGAGCTGTCTATTTTCTAGGTCACAGGATCAAACTTACAGCTGAAGAAGGTGTGGGGTTGCCCAGCAGGGAGCTTCCAAGCAATTATCCGTCAGTCTTATCCATTGCAAAGGAACTTTATGGAGGAACAGCTCCTTCACGGACACCTGTTTGTTACAGTGTTGTCTTTTCTTCCCTTCAAAGATAACAAAACCAACAAGGTGCTCAAAACTCATTAAAAATATGGCCTTCATCCCTCTGCATTTTTACTGGAACGCTCATCCTCAAGTAGGATGGCATCAAATCCAAGTTCAAGACCAGATGTATCGACCAAATACATCAAGGTTGTTACAAGGGCCTTGCCAATTCGCTGTCAGCTAAGTTAGCTGCACAAGACGTGACCACCGTGAAGTGCAGACCGTCCCAGACAGCAAAGCCACGAGATGCGTTTGTACAGTACTGTCCCAAATAACTGCAGTATGCTGCTCCGGGGACCTGAGATCATTCCAGATGACACTGCAATGAGTAGACTTATCAGCTGGGAACTGCCACCATTCAGGGCTCTTGGTATAGACTGGATATGCTACGTGCTGACCGAGAACATCAAACATTAACTCATGACTGACAGATACTGGCAAAATCTCGGTGCAGACTGAGCCAGACCAGGAAAGGACAGAGAGGTGGCAAAACCAACCTGCTGGAAACCTCCTCAGGGATACACTGTATCACAGTATAAAAGGTCTGTTAGCAGAATTCCTCTGCTCTTCTGAGCCCCTGTCCCTGTAGTGAAACATACATCTAAGCAGTTCTAAGAATCTAGGAACAAAAATTAAAATATTACGGGTTACTTTTGTGTAAGTTCAGAAGTCATGAAAATCCTGTGATAGGATTAAGAAAATGACAGCAAGGCTATACAAGGATCTGGTAAAGGCAGTCCTGCTAAGCAAGGAAAGGACTGGGAACAGGGAACTCGTAACAGATTGCATATCCGCTACTGCTGTTTCCTACAAGAACTGATATCTGAAAACAACAGCACTTTAAGGGACTCATCTTTCACTGAGAGACTGGCTTTTCCTGTCTTCAGGAGGCTGCAGCAAAGTTGCCACAAACAATTTCAATTTTTTGCTAAGAAACGCATGACATACGTAAGCTGCAGGCTGAAAAATGTAAAAAAATGCAACAAAAAGAGCTCTACGTTCACATGACAAAATCTAATAATTAGGTTATTGCCCTTTTCATCTAAAGGTCACACCCCATTCTCCCAGTTTCTGCAACAGTACAGAGGACTCTTACTTCACCCCCACCCCAGACATTCCAGACATACTCGTACTCACCAGCGTTTACTTTGGCAATGCCAGTCAGCATCTCAGAAATCCAGTTGATCAAGAACTGAGACCGGAGTCCTGAAAAGTCAGAACATTCTTTCAACTCCATAAACATTTTCTCTATTAGGATCTGTGTAAAACTTCGGGAGAGGAGGCCTGTCAGCAAGGGCTGCCAAAAGCAGTAGAATGTCTGAGGAATTTTGAACTGCCACACATCTTTATTTGCTGCAACAAGAGGGTGGGGGGGAAAAAAAAAAAAGAGAATCCAAAAATTACTGTTCTGTCATCTTTTGTAAACCACAGGTGTGACACTTGTCTCAAACTAAAGTAGTTTGTTCTGAGGTCACTGGTTCCAGGGTATATCCTGGCATCCCCACTGAATGTGGAACTATTATTTTCTTATGTTAGGGAAGTAAAATAAGCAGCAAATTAATAATTAACACAACAGCTCAATGAAAGCAAAAAATACAATGCCTGATCTCAACACATGATAAACCACAGGAAAATCACAGAATCATCTGGTTGGAAGAGACCTTTAAGATCATCGAGCCCAACCGTCCACGCTACACTGCCAGGGTCCCTAAACCATGTCCCTCAGCACCACATCCACATGCCTGTTAAACTTCCAGGGATGGGGACTCCACCACCTCCCTGGGCAGCCTCTTCCAATGCTTAATGCCGCTCTGTGGAAATACATTTTTCCTGATATCTAACCTAAATTTCCCCTGATGCAACTTAAGGCCATTCCCTCTCATCCTGTCATTCGTAACATGGGAGAAGAGACCGACCCCCAGCTCACTACAACCTCCCTTCAGGTAGTTGTAGAGAGCGATAAGGTCTCCCCTTCTCTTCTCCAGACTAAGCACCCCCAGCTCCCTCAGCCACTCTTCCTAAGACAAATTCTCTAAACCCTTCACGAGTTTCTTTGCCCTTCCATGAATCCACTCCAGCACCTCAACGTCCTTCTTGGAGTGAGGGGCCCAAAAACTGGACACAGTACTCAAGGTGTGGCCTCACCAGTGCCGAGTACAGGGGGCCAATCCCTGCCCTGCTCCTGCTGGTCACACTATTGCTGATACAAGCCAGGATGCCATTGGCCTTCTTGGCCACCTTGGCACACTGCTGGCTCATGTCCAATTGGCTGTCAACCAGCACCCCCAGGTCCTTTTCTGCTGGGCAGTTTCCAGCCACTCCTCCCCAAACCTGTAACACTCCAGGGGGTTGTTGTGGCCCAAGGGCAGGACCTGGCACTTGGTCTTATTGAACTTCATACCACTGACCTTGACCCATGGATCCAGCCTGTCCAGATCCTTCTGTGGAGCCTCCCAACCTTCAGGCAGATCAACACACCCACCCAACTTGGTGTCATCTGCAAACTTACTGAGGGTGCACTTGATCCACTCATCCAGACCAGTGATCAATATGTTGAAAGGACAGGCCCCAACACTGACCCATGATCTACTTGTTTTGCTAATCTCTTTCCAGTTTCAGCTTATTTCACACATAATGAAGAGCTACTCTACCTAAAAATATACTGCAAAGAGAAGATACATTAAGCAAAGCTACACAGACTGAAAAAGCTCCTGCATTTTTACTACTGTAATACAGTCAGAGAAATCTGAGGATCTTGCTTGGAAGAGTTCTCAGGGAAATAGACATATTGCTAATTTTCATTGCCTCTAGGTATCTAATTCTCTTGCAGAAAATCAATGCAAATCCACACATACGAGCAACAGCATGGAACTAAAATGCAACTGGTGAACGAGGCCCAAAAAACCCCATTTGGATATTCTTCAAATCTTCAGTGTAGATAAGGAACTAGTGGGAGTGCATGAAATCAGTTAACTATTGCAGGTAAGGGCAGAGATGCAAGCTTTGAAAGACATTTTGGCCAGGCAACATTCAGTAATGCTCCATTACCTCCCATGGTAAGAGACTTACGCAAAAGCAATAGCTATCCATGCCATAAAGGGGTCTGGAGAACAGGTGTAACGATGCTTAAGGACTCAGATATATGAAAAATACGCAGAGAATCACAAATTTCAATATAATGGGAAAAAAGGAACAGACCCAGACATAACAACAGCCATGCACTTCTTACTTACGTGGTGCCCAAAACACTAACCTTCATTCTTGATATTTAGCATCTTCAGACAATCCATCTTCGGGATGAGAAAGCCATCGCAGAGAAGAGCTTCAGCCACTGTCTCCCTAGAGTAATCAGAGATTGGTCTTAATGCCACTTGCTCCACTACATAAAAACACACCACTGGGACCAGTTCTGAAACAAGTTTGAGAGCCAAATACCTGGAGCTCTGAGGAGGTGATGTAGCTGGTTGTAAGGCACCAAAACTGCATGCCAGTTTTGGGCTGGACATACCTACTACATTTAGAGGGAACATGCAGTTGTGCAAACTTGAATGGAACCAGAACCTTGACGGAAACATTTCTGCTCAAGTTGTACGGGCAAATATCTTGGTATTTCAAATGCACAAGAATATTTGTCATAAACATCTCAAAAGCACAGGAACACTTATCATATTGAAATACCTGTGGTTTGCAGTATGATCCAAGTCTTCTGTCAACAAGCCAGCCAAGTTTTGAGGCCCTCTGACCCACAGAGCTAGGTTAAATTTCAAGGGAAAAGTCAAGCCTGTGGGTTTGCTGGCAAGGCATACCTTCAGGTGCAGTTCACACACCGTTTGTCAGAGAAGTTGCAGTAGGGTCACAACTGCACTTCCCTACAGCACCTACAGCTCTTTTATGGATGTTTCCTGCCCCTATAGCTGTCCGGGAAACTTCAGTTAGCCTGACAGCACTGAATGGTCCAGCTCAAGGACCACTCATCTCCCACTAGGGTGGCTGAATGCACGTGGAAGATTGAGGGGACCCACATAGGTAGGCAGAACTAACACTCAAAAGTAAAATACAGCAAAAGGGACAGAAGAAAAATCCCCCCAACTACCCCAATATCTAGCCAAGGGATTTTCTTGAGTTCTTCTGTGCACACTTCTATTCATGAGCGCCTCTATCCATGCAAAGAAACAGCACTGAAGTAAACTTATCAGAATAAAGGTCAAAGTAGCCGTTTTCAAACACTGAGTAAATTTCACCGAAACAACTGCTTTTGCTATCACACTTACTGGATTTGGAATGGTAGTACCCACATCCAACACAGCATATTTTGTTATAGAATGGATGAGAAAATTTGTCTTCTTGAACAGGGGTGACTTCCAAATCTAAACATCCAGGCATGACTTAGATCCAATACAGGATTTTAAAAATTAAAGCTTAAGATCTCCAAGTGCAGAAACACCACACGCAGTCACTAGACCGCACTGTCATAAGGAGTTGATGTGGTGGTAGATCAGAAGGCAACTGGTAGAACATAATTTGTTTCTAAAAATAAAATCCAGTTTCAATCCTTCTCTGGAAACTGTTTCACGCAGTTACCATTATTCCCACATGCAATGACTGCTCATCACCAACTATTAAGGACATCTCCATGCAGATGGCAGCTTCCGTAGAGAACAACTTAAGCAGAACATCTGACTAAGAAAAGTCCACTGGTCAATCCATGCAAATTTACATAGTAATAATGAAGTCTCAACACACTGTGTCCTAAAGGCCCTGTAGTGACAGAAAGATAGGAAGTATAGAAGAGGTAAGTACTGTTCTGCAATTTTGAAAGGTCACTGTGAAACCAAAGCCTACACGAGACTGTCGGGAGAGCTTTTGAAGACACTGAAGGTGCTGACACACCTTCAGGCCAGCACAGCTAAGTCAGGGACAAAACCTTGGAGACCATCCAGCACAGGAATCATTACCCATTAACACAGGTTAACAACTCAGTCCTCAAAGGAAATCAACCAATTGCTTCCTCCATGATCAGCTAACAACACCGTGAAAAGGCAGTGCAACAGGCCCAAAGGCCCAGCTCTGCACGGTACCCTTCATCTCAGTTTCTTATCAGAGATGTACCTGTTCTCTTGCATCAGGTCTTTGATCTGAGCCAAAATCCAGTCCACTTCTGAAGAGGAATAGGACCACAGTTCTTGAGACTTCGAAACAGACTGCACAGTCTGCAAGACCTGAGTGGAGGAAAAATCCAAACGTTAGCAGAAGATACGTTCCAACGGGGAACAGAAAGGCATTGCTCTGCAGAGAAGATGCACATGCCACATGTGCTTCATCAACAGCACTTCAAAAAACTCACAAAAGTTCCCCTTCCCATATTAAATATTAATATGGGCCATGTCATACTTGGAAAAGGCCTGAATTAAAAAGGCAACAGCGCCAAGGCATCACAGTCCCAGCATCCTCAATCTGGTTCCAAACCTTGCTCTCCCTTTAGCGCAAACCAGGACAGGCTCATTTTGAATCATTAACTTCTCATGTGGGGTGGGGATGACGTTGCCTACTCAGGACAAGGTTTTGCCAGTCATATTCTGCATACAGTAGATCAAAGCCTCAAATCAACACACTCATCTCAGCAACTTGCAAACAGCTGAGAGCATCCGATGAGTAGGAACAATATACAACACAGACTACCAGGAGGGGAAGAGAGAATACTGGAGGTTAGCACTCCTCTGAGAGTTAGGGATTTCTTGGTTTGATAGACACCTTAGCTAAGTCTCTCCAGCAAGGTAAGACATGCCTTCTACTTACACCCACAACCTTCCCAAGCGGCAATTCTACCAACACCACCTTCTATAGAATATTGGAATGAAGCATGTTACATCATCAACAAATACTGAGTAGATTCTTTTTGGAAGACAGTAACTACTGAGAGAAAAGAATAAATTATTCTTCCTGCCAGGTAGGAATGTATCATAAAACGAGACTGGAAAACCTAGGTGTCATTTTCAGGACTGTGATTTGCTCTCTTAACCTACATATGCAAAGATTCCACTGCGTGCAAAAGACACTTCAGATGGCAAATCAAGTATAAAGACATGACCTGAAGTGACTAAAGAACCTCTAGTCTACCCATATGAACAATCAAAAGTACACAGCCCACAAGACAGAGCTTATTTTGGCCTAATCTACACCTGACAGTTAGAAAAATAGCTAGAGAAATGTCTGGATCAGAGGCCGCACAGTTATAATTACACAGTTAAATTAACTGACTGTTATGAAGACAACTTAGGTATAAGCGATTCTCCTTCTTACATGAAAAAGTTCAGAGGCAGACTATACACCTATGCAGGGAGACTCACAGCAGAATCTCCCTGCAGGGAGACCAGCAGAGATACTGTACCACTCTTGCTATGCCAATCCAGGGTAAGTATTTAAATATTAGCCTAAAAAAAAAAGCTTCAAGTAGTATTTATTTGATATTTGGAACATTCAATTGCTTTCATGGTTAAGAAATTATCTGGATCCACTAAACCATCTGCCCTTGAAGGGCAGAAGAACCAGCCCGTGTCCTATTTTCAATCCATTTCTAAGCTTCAGAGATTTTATCAGCTGTAATCAGCTTTAAGTTACAAGTCTACTGTTATACAGAACAGAGTTTCAGAGCCCAACAAAGGACCAATATGTTTGCATGTCTTCAAATTACTGGCAATAGTTATTAATGCATAAAAGTAGTAGTATGGGTTTTATTAAAGACAAATTTCAGTTAAGATCTTGCAGGTATCAGCCCTAAGAAGTAAGACTCCTTATGCTGCTGACAGATCTCAGCAAGCCCTTTGCCCACCCTTACTCAGTGAACTCCAGAGTGGCAGAACGATATATTAAGAGCAGCTGTATGTACCAACAGTACACGTAACTACAGGGCATTCATTTTTCACAGTTCACCTGTATATTGTCACAGGTGACCGAAGTGCACCACTTGAAATCATTCAGCAAGAAAGGCAGCCTTAAAGGGTGAACAGAGAAGTTTCAGCAGCACAGTATGCAGCATTCAATTAAATTGAGACATACAACAATGTGGACTCTTCAGCCTGTATTGACACCATTTTGATGGGAGAAGAAGAGCTGCACATGAGCTTCAAAACAAAAGTTTTGGAATTACTCTTCAGCAACTGATTGCCTACTCCTTTCCTCCATTCAATCCCCACCCAACTTCAGCACCTCAGCCATGGGGCCACTGAAAATACATAATGGGTGACAGAAAACATGGGCTAGTGACTTCTGAATGACAGCTCTCAGTCTCCAGAGACAGTAGGACGAATGAAAACAAACTGAGCACTACCCAACCGGACAAGGAAGACGTGCTACCTCCACCAAGCACATCTCTCATTTACAAACACGAACAAACCCTTCGCATTAGAAATCACCACAGCTCAAACTGCTGTTCTCTGCGGTGAAGCTTTACTTTGGACAACCCTAGGAGGGACGCCTGGACAAGAAACCAACCAAGCTCCTCTCCACACACACAGCAGTCGCCAGTCCCCTGCGGGCCATGCGCGAGATGGCAGCGCTACTTTGGGCTGTGAGAGTGCCTGGCCTGGCACACGCTGGCAGTACTGTGGACGCTGGCCCACCGACTGGCCTACCTCTGCCACAGTGGTACCAGTGTCACGCCTGTATCGCTGACGCTTCTGGGCAGATTCTAGCAGTGGGAGGAGGCTACAGGGAAAGAAAGGGATCCCTGCACATATATGAAATAAACTCCTGGCACAGCAACTTAAGTCATGCTGGCACTCACGTACTTCTACTGAGGCCTGGCCAAGAGAACCAGTTCTTCAGTTTGGGCAAGACTGAAGAGAAGATGTATTGCCCCAAGCAGGAGACGGGAAGAACCGGAAGTGCTGATGATCAGACTGCACTTACCCGAAGCTGCTCATTCTTGTAGGCTATCAGCACATCTTTGACTTTTTCTAGAAATAAACATAAATAGATAATTTAAATGGGAAATGGATCAACTACATAAGGGAATTTTGCATCTGGGCAAGCTTAGTTCTGTCGAATACACACTCAAGGAAGACATCAGCCAAATGAAGTCATAAATTCTGATTAAGACAACACTCTGAAGACTGCTACAGCTCCCAGATTTTCCAGCAACACCAATTTTATCAAGTGAGGTTGAACCACGAGTTCCATCTTTTATCACTAACAGTCGCCAAAGGTTGGCGGGTCAGGTTGGATAAACCCAGACAGTGTACTGAAAAATCGCTAAACAGATCAGTTTAGGAAGAAATTGTTCCCATAGCCAGCTCATCTTCTGATGCATATTTGTATTCCTTGTACTTTCATTTCAAATCTACTGCACCAGCACTGTGGCTATTCACAAACCAACCATATCCTTACTGAACTTTAATTTACCATCTGCATGAAATGTCCTTTCTCTAGCTGCGGACCACTTGTATGGCACCTGAAATAGCACCATCTTTCAAAATGTTTCACCACTTGGGTGTCACTGTCACCTGCTATCAGGATGCTCACCAGCCAGTATCAGCCAGATAAAACTTCAGATGCATTTGAGCTGTAGCACTGATACCCCACTGCCATTCCATTACTCTGGACATGAAATTCACTGAACTGATCACTGTGAGCTTCTCTCCGCTGGCAACTGGGGGTAGGGTGGGTTTTGGTTGGGTTTTTTTTTCAGGGTAGCCAGCAAAAGGAAGGAATAGCACATGCTTGGATCTCATCCAGCATGAAGTCGGACAGAAGCCCAGACATACACCCTGACAACCAAGGTAGTAAGGGCTGCTGCACTCCAAAGCTAGAGGCAGTACTGAGCTTTGGACTGTTCTAATAAACACTATACTAAACTCAGAGTCCACAACAAGTTAGCCAATATTTTCCGGATCACAGGTACTCTATCTATGAATGAGTCTGTTCCAAAAGAATCTAGAAAGGACCTGCAACAGATTCGTAGATCCTAACACCAGAAAGACCGTTATCATCACCTAGCATGACCTTCCAGTGAGCACTAAGGGTCACTTCAGCATTTCTCACACTCTCTGGCCCTTGGCTTGGGCTGCTGCAGTCTGCTGGGTGAATTGCTCCCTGTAAGCATGCCGTGCTTTGCCAGAAAAAATTATGACTAATTGGTTTTACCGTTTGAGGTAAAACCTCAAGCTTGCAGACCAGCCGTCGAATCTGAACTCGCACCTCCTCCAGGAAGTAATTCAAACTAGAAATGCACATTGAAAAAAGCTCCTTATTTTGGGTTCAAAGACTTCTGGTGATGGAAAAGCAACTGCTAGAGCCAAATCTTCCCTGTTGTTTTGCACTTTGTATTTTAGATTACGTCCAGGGTGAGGTGCCCATGATTTTTGTTTTCAAGCTACTGGCAGCTAGTAGTTTCTTTGTCCACCTGTGCACTCTGAAACCAGCTGAACTGCCTTTATCCTGCTCTTGCTCAAGTTACAAATCTCAGAGTTTTGAGGCCTATAAAAGGACCACAGCATTCTCAGTACCAAACTGTGGCTGTCAAGACACTACAACCAATTTTTACAATGCTTGGTCCCAAACCATCCCAACACAACTCCTGCTACTGATTAGCATACTACATATTCAATAGAAGTAAAAGACTTTATGCTACAAATTCAGTGAGCTAACACCAAAAAAAAAAAGTCACCCCAAGAATCCAACAAGGCCCAAAGAGAAACCCCAAACCCTGAGCTGCAGGTATCATTTTACGCATTGTCAGGGCTAGAAGATGACACTTTTAAACTGCTTTTCTCTAGCATGGAAGAAATCTAATCCATCTGCCATTGTTCTAGGGACACATACCATGGAATTCCTTGTGCTTCTGACAGGCATCATGCTGTGGGGTTTGAATCTCCCACCCATCATTGTCTAGCTCTGCATTTGCTTCCACTCCATCCTGCTCCTCTTCCTCGTCCTCGTCCTCACTTTCTTCACACAAATTATTGCCCAGCTGACGGCTCCAATACGTCTTTCGTAGCCAGTCCAGCACAACATCACAACCTAAGGGAGAACATAAATCATTCTCTTTTTGGTGAGGTTTTCTTTGTTACTGAAAAAAAAAATATATATAGGCAGCACGTTACTAACTTGCCTTGTGAAAAGAAATGCTGCTAACAAGCCTCAAACCCTGAAATCACACGCAATTCCTTTTTGCCAAGGGAAGGAGAAAGTCTCTGAACACCTGCCCTGTGACACACCACAGCCTGGAGCCACCAGGTGCAGTTCAGCTACCCCCAGAAGGCAGTGGCAAACCCTCCTGCTGTCTCACACAGTCCTCCCTGTCAGGACGAGCCCCTGGCCTGCCCTGTAGTGCCCCAAAATGAAGGGAGGGAGGAGTGCTCCCCTCAGGGCCTGCAGCACTGGCACTGCCACCCCAAGTGCACCTCTGACTGGGCCCTCCCAAGGCTGCCCATGGGCAGCACTCACCCTTGCGGCACAGAGCCAGCCGTGGCAGCTTCCCATGGGTCAGCTCATGACGGAGGTCCACAACCCAGATGGGGATATCCACCTGTAAGAACAGCCACGGGCATTACCCCACAGCTCCCGCTGCATGACGCCACAACCATATGCAGCCCAGCAAGGCTTGGAGAACCTCTGCCAGGGAGGGAACAGCCTCCTCCAGGCCACTCCTGCACCGTGGTCCCCCTGCTTCCCTCTTCAAGGGTAGGCTGAGGTGCCCTCCTCTCCAATCCCACTCCTCCCGTGGCCTGTGATCCACACAAACTCAGGATTTCACAGATTAAAGTTCTTCGGCATTATTTGCAACAACAGATGTCTTTTAGACAGAGGTGCTATGTATAATTTAGTTATATAATGAGAAGCAGATACATGAGTTATGCTTACCTCTCTGGCTAATTGTCTGAGAGGAATGCTGACCATTTTCTGTTTCCTTTCTGTGATCAAGTTGACAAACCTGCATGCCGGTTACAGAAAAGATAAAACCCCTATCAAGAACTGCAGAGAAACTTGGAACCCCAGAGACAAATCCCCCACATGCTGTACATGTGGTCCCAGAGATGCAAAGCAGAATCAGACAGCTGAATAACGCTCTGTCCAGGCATCTCTGTCAGAGCACACAGCCCTTCCGAGCCCTACCTTACAAGAGCCAGCCCGTAAGACAGGATGAGCTCATGTGACTTCAGCCTGCCAGATGAATCTAGGACCTTGCAACGAATCAGCTCAGCTGTGCAATCCACTGCTAGAGGCATTTTGGGACCATACCTACAGATCAAGAAAAAACAGGTAAAAACAGTCTCACTAGAATACACTCCCTCTGCAAAAAGGGCACCGTTTCCGGCTACTTTTGTGATCCGTGGCACACAACAGCCTGAGAAACTGTATGCAGAAAGAGAACATCAAGGGCTCTTTCCAGAAGGCTTGTATTTGTAACAGAGTGACTACACAGCTGCTCCTAAGCGTATGTTCAGAGCACGTACTGATAACGCTAAGCACATACACAATAGGAGACTGGCCTTGTGCACGGATGTAGCAGGAGCAACGCGAACAGAAGGAGGTGTTTGGAGGCCTTGGCTGGAAACACTCGCTGCAGCGCTCCGCCTCGAGAAACGCCCGGTGGGGCTGCGGGCACACAGGGCTTGCTTTGCCTTCCGCGGGGCCCACCGGGCCAGGCTGTTTCTG
>NW_010419472.1:0-4846 GCF_000710305.1 Buceros rhinoceros silvestris | reverse complement strand
CCACTCTTCCCCAAGCCTGTAGCGTGGCAGGAGGTTGTTGTGACCCAAGTGCAATTGACCTTGTTAAATCTCAAGCCATTGTCCTCAGCCCATCAATCCATCCTGTCTAGATCCCTCTGTACAGCTTCCCTATGTTCAAGCAGATCAACACTCCCACCTAACTTAGTATCATCTGCAAACTAGTTGAGGATGCACTCAATCCCCTCATCCAGATCATTGATAAAGATGTTAAAGTAAACAAGCCTGCCCCAATCCCAAGCTCTGGGGAACACCTCTTGTGACCAGTTACTAAGTGGATTTAACTCCATTCACCACCACTCTTCGGGCCTAACCAGCCAGCCAGTATTTTACACAGTGAAGAGTATGTGTATGTTTTTACCGAGGGAAGTCTACATATATTTGAGTTAAGAACAGGCCTGTCACTAAACATGACCTGATTCAAATCCAACAGTCTGAAAATTAAGCATTTGCTTGAAATTTTGCAGAACATTCATACCATCAATATCAGGTGTAAAGATACATCTATTCATCACAGAGAAAGAATTGCTTGTAGAAGGCAAGTTCAGGCAAGAGATAAATACAGATATTCTCAATCAACAGACATAAAAACATCTTCCACAGGGTAAATAGCGAACGAAAAACGATAGTTTGGTAGTAAGAAATATTTTTAAAATTGCACAATGCTAGAAGTCTCTTGAAATGCCTTGGTTAGAAGTCTTGTGTTGCTCCCATGATAACCCGAAATTTATTAAGACACATTTTTATAGACAGCTGTTGCAAAATGTTTCCATGACAAAATTCAATAATATCTGGATCTGAGCTCCTGTGTGAAACACCTCCACCCAGCATTTCAACAATATCAGTGTGAAGGTGAGAAGGCTGAGCTCAAAAAACCAAACCAAACCAAACCCAAAAAAAATTATGGAAAGGAAGAAAATTCAGGTCTTCATTTCTCCAACTTCTGAGTAAAACTAAGGTTCTCCTCTTGTTAGTCATCAGATGAAAAACTATCAAGGAAGTCCTCTCCTGACAGCAGTCCTCCAATGGTGAAAACAAAATGGTGCATGTCTTTGGAACATTAGAAGAGTTGACACTGCAGGGAAAAGGACAAAGAGTACAGGAGTCCTAATCTTCTCTTGAAAACGAGATCCGTTCTCTTCTTCCTGAGGCAAAGAATCAGGAACCCTTTCTGGTTTTTACTCCCTATCCGTACTCTTGTCCTTCCTTAACGGGTAATACCTGTTGCTGCCCATACCGACATTGCCATTGCATTTCCCAATGCACTGTTTATCACCCTTTACCTTTCAGCAGACTAACCACCTGACACAGTTTCTGATCACTTCTTTTCCACCAGACTTACAGGGATTAAAAATAAAAATCCTTCTTCATTCATCAGGAATTAAATGTATTTCAAAAGTAAAACCATTAATTGACAAAACCTATTTTTTTATTAATAATTACCTTTTTTTTCATAATCATCATTGAGGGAGGTAAATAAAGGACTACTTTTTCTGGTTTTGAGACCTACCTTGAACACAATATATGCAAAAAAAAGAGGTAGGGTTTTTTAACTGTACATCACTTAGCTGAAGTCAGTAAGTCTTAAAAGAGACCGATGTACTGTTTATTTCCAGATTTTTCTTTCTTAGAGGCAGGAATATGTATGAAGATAAATAGACAGAGAAGGAGGGAGACAGAGGGGGAAGAAAGTGGAAAAGAAGGAGAGTGAGAGTACAAGCATGCACTCATTAGTATGCATAATAAATGTACATAAAAACTTAAAAAGCATTTTGAGGAAAAGTAGATATTTGTTTCAATCAAACCTGTACCAAAAAAAGGGTTCTATCAGGTTCTTTGATATTTTAACAGCGGACCGAATTTCACTCAATATATTCATGTGTGTATATATATTCTCCTGAAGAGATCCTTTGTATTGTCTTTTTTTTTTTTTTTGGTGTATGTACGTGTCTACACAATTGCAGCAATACAACAAAATGTCAATTTGAAACATGTTTTTTGCCAAAACACACTAGGTATGCTTACCTTTTACAGGAGAAGTTCACTAATATTTTTGAGTTGGGCATTTGCTGTCCAAACAGTCCCCTCTGTTTTCTTAAGGGTGTGCGAACACAAAATTAAATATTGTTTATATTTCCACGTTCATAGCCTACATATTTGCTCAGGCATTACAGCTGATTTATTAGTGATCCTACAACCTCTAGGCAGACGCAGCTCTGGATGGTTAGTGGTAGTGATTTGTGCTTATTTATAGTCAAATATACCTCCCATAGCATATAGAGGAGAAAAAAAATTAAATAGAAGAAAATGAAATCTTTTAATGAACCTGTCAAGATTTACCTTTACAGTGATTCCTTGTATGTTTGAAACTCTGATGCCACAGTTGTATTAATGATTCATAATATTGGGTATTCTGAGGGGGTTTATACTTCTGTGACCTGATTTGGAGTATTGGATAGAATATATTCCTGTGTTGCAAAACCATTCCGGTACTGAAACTTGACTCTCTCTTCAGTGATACATTTCTTATGTTATTCAGAAGATCCAGGCAGATTTACATTCTGCACAAAACTGGAGGTGGAAAATGACGTCACCATGCTCCTGCCTTGGTTGATGATGATCTCAATCTGTTTTGAAGAATTACTGCTTGTTAAAAAGAGAAGCCATTTGTACATTGTTCAATTAAAGAACACTTGGCACAGAGACTGCTAAATAGTGGAATATAAATTGATCATGTGAGATAAAATTATTAGTATTGGTATTAGTATTTATTAGTATCAGTATCAGTATTAGTATTTATTGGTATTAGTATAGTATTACTATTACAGTGCTAATAAGAAAGTGAAAACTGAAAATGGTATTTTTTCTTAATTATTTTCCCCCAAAATATATTAGTTTTCTAAAGACATAAATTGCAAAAAATATCTACTTTCATAGGAGGGGAAAAAAAAGACCAAATTAAAAAGTCTCTTTAATTGATCCTTAAACTTTTAAAGTATGCAACAGTTTTCAAACTAAATAATTAAAAGATTCTGATTGGCTTTTTATCATCCATGAGTGTTAACTGCATGTTAAATTAAAGAAATAATTTTAGCTATTCCCTAATGTGTTTTACTTCTACGTTTGTCAACTATTTTGTTCAAATTCTTCAATAATATTTAGATTTTATGTCATATTCGAGTTGGGAAAAAGAGGTCGTAGAAGAGCAAGTGCTAAGTGGAACATTTGGCAGAAGGATAGCGTCAAGTTGTTAATGCCTTTCAGATTAGTCATATGATCATAAAAGTCCTACCAGAAACTCATATGTCACAACATATATCTGAAAGAAACTTGGCAAGTCTGGTTTTGCTTCCGTATCTTTGCTTAACCATCCCTTTGCTATTTTCCTTATATTCTGCCTCCTTTGTTTAACAAATACCTTCTTTTCACCCATGTAGCGTGTCAGAAATATTTTCCGTATCTGCCTTCAGTGAAAATTTAGTGGGATGACAGGGCATAATAAATGTTTAAACCTAGGATAACTTCTCTGTGTCTTAAATTTCATTTGCTTCTTGTGCACATTCCCTTACACTGAGTTACTTCCAACATTGCAATGTGATGAATTTCATGCTACCACCTATTTTTGAACCAACTCATGGGATTTTGTTGTAGGCAAACCTCAGCTGAGCTACGCTATCTGGTAAATGTGATTAGAATAAATTACACTTTAGTTGCCTACAACTGCAAATGTTTTTTATAATTTTTCTTAGTACACCAGTCAGCACTATCTTCACACCATTTTCAGTTTCTTTCTAAACAATTGCCATCTCTTCAGCTGATGAAAAGAGCTGGTTTAATTATCACTTTGTCCTTTGGAGCTCCTTGCTGTGTATTATCAAGAGTGTTGCCTAATGCCAAAGATGCAAGAGTGTTATTTTTCTAAACTGTATTTTTATTCAAAAATATAACAACAAGACCACATCTACTTTGTCTATTTTTGGAGGAGTAACATGAATTAAATTGGATGCTTTATAGATACTGGTTTTGAGGGATTTTTATTTAAACACTTATGCTCTGTATGGTCTTTAAAAATTTAAAGCCCCACTATTAAAAAGCTACATCCTGCAGTATTAAAAAAATTTACAATTACTCTCTGTACCTTTTGTGTATATTCTCTACTACTTACGGTAACTGAACCTTGACAAGAATTTATTTACTTGCTAGTCTGACTTCATTTGTGGAGTAGAACATGTGAGTATGTATAGGTACTGGGAGACCAGTGTGAAATACATCTAATGAAACAGTAAAACCACAACCTAAACCTCTGTGTGTTTGTTAGTTATTCTATTCTTCTGGAAGCGTATTTGGATGTGGTTTATCTAAAATATATCAGATGACTCACAACCTATAAGACACATGCGAAGGAGATAAAATGTTTCCTAAAATACGTACACGATAAAGATAATAAATTGAAAGGACTTTCTTCAGGAGGTTGTTTTGATTTTACGTATAACTTGTCTTGTCTTCTAAATAAGCCAGCCAGCTGAACAGATAAACAGATCTTCCACTTGGTGTGACACCATGGGGTTTTTTCTCACCAACACTACCGATATGAAAACCATAAAACCCATTGGATTTTGCCAACAGACTGAGACATACTGTCTTTTCTGGTATCTTGGCCCTGATAATTAAGATTAGCAGATACTTCAGAATTTTTAGAGAGGGGTATGCAAATCTCTGCAGTAGATTTACCCTGAGTATACATATCACAAGGTAGTTTGGCTTACGCTAGCAGTATTTAAAGTAGAACTTCTCTTCAGAAGAGAGTTTTCTCTATTTTTTACTTAAA
>NW_010419471.1:69409-72297 GCF_000710305.1 Buceros rhinoceros silvestris | reverse complement strand
CACATACAGCCAGTCATAAATTTGCTACCAAAGTGAACATCAACAAAAATGTTAGTGCAATGAGCAAAACATATTAAGGGCAAAACTACTCAGATTTGAGGAACTTTTAGTGGATTCAAGGCAAGATTTCAAAGAAACTGTTGTTGAAATCATGGCAAAGATGACCTGGTTACAAAACACCAAAAACTAAAAGCTGGGAGCTACAGGTAGACCTGACAAGTAACAGCGAGGTTTATTTTTTAGCTGCTTTTCAGTTTTGAAAATGCTATTGGACACAGGTCAGGAAACTTCAGTGAAACCTAAGTTATGAAAGAAAGAAAAGAAAAGAAAAGAAAAGAAAAGAAAAGAAAAGAAAAGAAAAGAAAAGAAAAGAAAAGAAAAGAAAAGAAAAGAAAAGAAAAGAAAAGAAAAGAAAAGAAAAGAAAAGAAAAGAAAAGAAAAGAAAAGAAAAGAAAAGAAAAGAAAAGAAAAGAAAAGAAAAGAAAAGAAAAGAAAAGAAAAGAAAAGAAAAGAAAAGAAAAGAAAAGAAAAGAAAAGAAAAGAAAAGAAAAGAAAAGAAAAGAAAAGAAAAGAAAAGAAAAGAAAAGAAAAGAAAAGAAAAGAAAAGAAAAGAAAAGAAAAGAAAAGAAAAGAAAAGAAAAGAAAAGAAAAGAAAAGAAAAGAAAAGAAAAGAAAAGAAAAAAAAAGATATCTTTAGAGAACTAGAAGTTTCATCTTGGCTACATGTTTTCTGCCGTTAAAATGATCTGTGCTGCATGAAAACACTAAAGTTCTCACTGAAAACAACCATTTTTTGAAGACAAAACCTGAGTGCAAAACAAATCTGCTACAGTGAATTCCTCCAGACTTCACCAGATTTGCCTTTTTTGTCACTCAGCTCAACTCTTTCTAACATTATTAGTCTATGAAATCTGTGCAAGTACTCAAACATCATATTTCTTTAATGCCAGAAAAAGTTCATCAGGAGTCATGTAAATACAGGGAATCCCACTTCCTCTTTCTTTTAAATTTCTAAGAATAATTTATAAACACACCCTGAACATATCTCACTAACTCAGACAAGAAGGAAACTAGAAAGAGAGAAAGGACAAAATTCTGTAATATACCTGAAAAAAAAAAATTTCAATCCATATTTTAATTATGCATCATCCTTATAACCGGGGTGGGTAGCAGGCAGGTAATGATGGATTTTTAAATGTCTAGGAATACTGCAGCTGGAAAGAGAGGAGAAGCAGAAGGTTAAAATCTCAATAAATTCATCATGAGTTTGGCACAAGGCAAATGGACATGAACTAGCCAACAACATATTCAGGTTGAGAGCTAGAAGATCTTTCCTGCTAACAAAAGGAATGAAGCTCTGTGTGGCAACTTGTTGTGATATTTGGCACCCAACTCCCTTCCGTTGGGGGTCACTTATACACTCAATCTAATGTAGATGATGCAAAATGGCACTTTATTCTGTAATGAACAGAGTTATATAGTGTCCCACTAAGCCTCGCCCATCATGGGTGGTTACTGCACTCCTGCAACGCAAGCACGTAAGCACGTAATCTTCTGACCGCCCACACTGCCACCCAGTGTCCTGCAACAGCTCTGGAACCTTTTTGTCAGAGGAGGTAAAAAACAACATTCTTTTGAGGCAGGGTACAACTAGCTTGTAAGTGAACTTCTACAGTACAGCTGTCTGGAGTAACAGTGAGCTGGCTCCCACACAACTGCTGAGCTTCTCAGTCTTATGCCTGTGACCTCGTGATGACTCCTAAGAGTCCAGGATTACAGTGTCTTTTTTTGGCTATGTGGGACTCATCATGAAAGGTTTTACTTGTTTATTAAAATTAGAATGCAAAATTTGTACATAGAGAATGGGAGTTGTTGTATGTTTTGGTATCCATCCACAAATGCTTGTGTGCAGACAAGCTAGAGTACTGTACTGCATCTCCTACAACATCTGTCTTACTGAATTACTTTCTCTTTTAACTCTGTGTATATTAACAGTGCATCTCCTCTACAATTGTTTAACTGATCCACTGGCAAAAAAGAAAAAAGTGATCTTTTAAGTGTTACAGCAAATAGCATGCAGTTAGATGGAATGTATAAATGAACAAGAAAAAAAAAAAACCTTCCTTATGTCCTTAATTTCAGAGCAATGCAAGCAATGTGAGATACTTATCTAGCAGAGAACAGTGTAAGGATGTTGTCCTAGGAGGGCCAGACTTCAAAAAATTAGTGCTTCATATACTTCGATATTTTTATCAGTTGTCTGTAAGGGACGGGAAGTTTTCTTCCTACTCTACTAGCAGAGAAGTAACACTAAGCTGTGAGCATTAAGCTGGGAACTACCCCATTCCACCAGCTTTGGGCAAGCAAGTGGATTGAGTTCATGTGCAAAAGATGTAGATGCAGAAAACATCTGCATGCAGAAAGAAGCAGACATTTGGAGCACCAATCCTATCTAAATTTAAGCATCTAGGGTGGAAACTTAGGTGCTCGAGATGCCTGTCTTTAGTGGGCATAAACGATGCGATGAGTAGCAGAGCATGGAAGTTGCTATACTCATATCATGCTCGTTTAGGACAGGTTATAATCACCCTTATGAACTTGTGCAAAAGACGACTGCCTTGTGCTGGTATTGCAGCCCTTGCACTAGGACAATGAGCCAGGTTAAAAGCTAGCAATATGAACATTAATCACTAAAAGGAGGTTGGGGGGTTGTGTGTGTGGAATTTTGTTGGCTGTTGGCTGTTTTCTCTACCATTTGTCCCATACACAGTGAAGCCTCTCTGGAGAAAAGTACAATCATATCTTACAGTGCATCCTGATTAATGGAATCACATTTCCAAATAACTGAAAATCAGAGAAGAGGATTTGAAAGAACTAGGGAGCAGGAA
>NW_010419471.1:48471-69300 GCF_000710305.1 Buceros rhinoceros silvestris | reverse complement strand
GCATTGTTGTCCATTACTCTCTCCTAAAAAGGAACTGATGAATTTTGTCCAAAACAAAATCACTGTGTCCAAGCAAATGCCGCCAATCACACTCCTGTTCACCTATGGAGCATCACTCCTACCCATAGCTCCACACCAAATCCCTCTTTTCCCAAAATGCCCAGGTCCCAGGCTTCCTGCCACAGAGCTTTCCACACCTGCCAAATCCCTAGTACCCACATCCTCGTTTGTCCCAAGATCTCCACCACCAAACCCAATACTCCCCTGTCCAACCCTCAGTAACATAACCCTAATACCCCTACAACCTCCTGATCCCACCATGCTGACCTAAATCCCTTCCTATACTGAGCTCCCACCTGCTCTGCCCCAAGCTCTACTCCCCTCACCCTTGCTCACATCTGCAGTTCTACGGACCCAGATCGAGTGCAGCAGCTGCCAGCCCTTCAGATCTAGCACTGCATGCCTCCTCCCCCTCCCTCCTCCTGCTGCCTGCCTGCACTCACCACTGCCCTGCCATTGCCCGCCGCAGCCCGCCAAGCCTGCCCCTTGCAAAGCTTCTGCCTGGAAATTCTCAAAACCCAGACATGGGCTGCATTTGTTCAAAAATCTGCTTAGATGATGCTCCAAGGACAGAAAAGACAGACATATCAGGGAAACCCAGGCAGCGGATAGCTCTGCTCCTGCAGGGAGGCAGCACTGTTTACTAGCTACTAAGGACTCTGGTTTCAATAATAGAACACAACCCTGAGATTTAATTAGCACTTACAGCAACATATGTCAGATAGCAATAGCTTTCAGCAGGCAGACATGAGCATTGTCACGGCTGCAGACTTGGTGCCAGAAGTGATACTCTACTCCTGTATGTGGTGATGTAAGTCCTGCATAATTTTCATTGTTGATTGATCTTGTTTCTCACTCGTTTTGTTGAGAAAAAGAAATAAATACCTGGACCAGTAGTTTTTCTGTTCAAAACATACTGTCTGTCAGTTTGTTATCTTTTCCTGATTCAGGTGACAACTTTCAGATTTCCACCGCAGTCTTGGCTGTTGAATGATGAGTAGTGCTGGTACTGGTGCTAATCAATTGCAGCTCCTGAATTAAGATTTTATGGCTGTCTGTGTCAAACTGTGTTCTGCCACGAAGCAGAATTTGGCATTACATTGTTTTTTCATTTGTTCAGAGGAGGGAGTCATATTGACTATCAGAACATGTAATTCAGTTGAAACACACAATCTGTGAGACCCCAGATTGGTTTAATCATCAATAACATAGTGGATGCTGTTGTTTCTGTGAAGTGTATCTGGGCTGTGACTTTGATAAGAAAACACTGGGCAAACAACAAATCAGGTATGATATTAGGTAACGTTGTTATAAATAAGACACAACAAAAGTAATCAAGGGTTATTTTTTCTCAAGGTGCATTTTGTCAGAGAATGAAAACCAGTCCTCCCTTTGGAGGAGTGTGACTGAGAGAGCAGCAGAGTCCTTTCTTTGAAGAGATCCTGTTGGTTTCCATGCCTTTTTTTATTTTTTTATTATTATTTTACACAGAAAACTGCAGAACATGTTCAACTTTTGTTACTCCCTGGATCCGAGATTCTGATTCAGGTCCCACAACTAATTCAATTTTTCTTACTTGGTTCGTACAAAGCCCTCAAAGTAGGCTGGGAATTTCTATCATGTCTTTTGAAATGTTTTAGAAAGCCACCTTTTTTGTTTCATATCAAACTGTCGTCAGAACAAAGTTTTCTTTTTTATATTTTCATCTAATTCTCAGACTTGTAAATAGACAAGATCGTTGTGTGTGCTTCACTTGCAAGGTATTTTTCCTTTCAGTGCACAGACATAAAAGAGGGACTTTTTACTCCTATTTTAATTTAACTAAAAGCCAAAATGTATCAGAAGCTTTGAGCTGATCCAGTGAGAAGATGACTGATCAAGGATGTGTTAGCACAGCTGTGGGTAGCAAGGTTACAGCCCTTCCCTCAATGGTGAACAGAAGTGCAAGCAACAGGTTAAAAATTAGTCTTTTGATTTTCACAAAACAGGTTTCTTAAAATGAGTCAAGAAGGAGAAGACAAACAGGAGCTTGAAGACAATGAGATTTCAGAGTGTTTGGAGGTGAGTGGAATTGAATAACCTGCAGTCATGCAGGCAAAGAAGATTGTGACACTCACCTAATGGCATTAAGGGAAAAACATGCTACCCAGGTTCCTTCATCATTATTTCATGCACCTTTCGAGTTATTTCCCTTTTAGAAGTAGTTTATCTCACAGATTACTCTACTCACAGTAGAGTAACCCCAAGCTACTCTGACCCATTGTTATCCATTTACATCTCCTCCACTAACTGAATACAATTTTGCAAGTTGCCATGATTCTTCTCAGCTGCACTGTGCCTCCATGCAAGCTCTTCCGCCATGGTCAATGTAACATGGTGCTCTTTCACTGAAGTTTAATTATCTTGCAGAATAAAGACCAAGAGTGTCATAAGCATTAGCACAGTTTTAAATGATTCATATTTTTTAAGTTATAGCAATTTCATCGTGTATACACCTCTGTTTGTACTTAAGCTTATTCAAAGGTCTAGGCAATGGCTCTCCAATGTGAATAGCTGAGTGACACACAGTCAGCATGAACATAGAAGATGCAAAATGTCCTGTAAATGATAGTGACGTTTAAAAAATCCATTCATCTCCATTTTTTCCTCTGTAGATAATATCTATCTCAAATTTCAGTGGAGAGCTTTAAGAACCATAGATGGCTCCTTACGTTTGCCAAAAAATACATTCACAAATGTGAGAGTACATTTGCTACCTCTGGCAGCAAATGGCAGGTGCTAACATTGGTTAATGTAATTTCTCAAATCCTCTTAAGACTTCACTGCAGAGTTAGGATCTTAACAGAAGTTAGAAGAAGTCTAACTAGTTTAATAAATAGGTTGAAGCTGGCAAAAAGCTGCAAGATCAGACTAAATATTGTAATGGTCCCTTCTGACCTTTAGATGTAGGAAATGTCAAAGTCATGGTTACAGAAAACACCAAAAAATCTCCAAAGAATTCTAACACAAAAATCTGTTTCCAAGACCTCTCTGGCTCTCTACTGGAACAGGATGAGGTGAGATGGGTATACCTCCCCAAACTCTTCAAAGCAGTAGATGGAAACCTATGTGCAAAGGAAACATTTTTAAACAAAAACTAGAGAACTGCTTATAAACTACATCATATATTTGTTTGGAAAAGCCATCTGCAATCAACATAACACCTACTGACATATTTTGTCCTGATAATGTAGAACAGCTTTTGTTAGCAAGGCTGTCAAGCAGTGTGCCAGTGCTCCACCAACACAACTTTTGACCATAACAGTAAAGGAATCAAAATCATAGGGAGCTGAGATAAATAGCATCAATAAAATGTATTTTCACTTTCAGATGTAAATGTTGAAAAATTATGTTACAAAATTTTTGTGTTTATTTTTCCAACTTGTGGGGCACGTTTGCTGGTTTAACAGCAGAAATGGGTTGGAGGTTTTGGGGTTCTTGTTTGTTTGTTTGTTTGTTTTAATGTACTTTCAGCTTGTCTTTTTGTTACCAGGATAGTGTATCCAAAGAGCTGCAAAAAAATCCTGTGCATTCTTATAGGTATAATAGGTAGGTCTCTTCTCCTTTCCTTACACCGTTGTAGTTCAGCCATTTTCCTTGCGACTCTACAACTCGTAGAGCAAAACTGTGTTTGTGAAGGTAGTCACACAACATCCACCTTCTGGAAGCTAAGAAGGGAAGGCAATCTTTTTCTCTAGTGAAAACAGAGAGAGAAGCTCTTTCAAAGAGCAGTTCAGACCATGTCCAGACTCATGTGTCGGGGCATGTTCTGAATTTCTAGTTCTGTTGCAGCATATTTTTCCTGTCAGACCTGACTTACTTCCCCGAGTTTTCTTTTAATAGAAAACAAGGCACCAAAGAGAAGAGAATCAGAAAAGGAAATTGTTGTATCACCATTATGGTAGGTGCACACCCAGGGTGCACACAGTATTAGGGAATGCTGTTGGGTTTCACTGGGAAGAAGTAGCCTCACTGGATAGGCTTCTTCTCTAAAATAACCTGTGGAAGAGTCTAGTATCTGCCTCTTATTGTTGTTGTTTTCTGATAGAGATGAAAGAATATCAATATTATCTAAAATCTCACATTAGGTCTGTGTCCCATTATTTATCTTTGTGTGTGCGTGTAACTGAGTGAAAACATCCATTTTCAATAAAAGAAATATTCATTATTTTTATACCTTTCATAATCAAAGTAAACATTCATACGTATGCACAGGACTCTCAATTTCCTGTAGGCACTTGTTCAGATTACACAGAAAATTCACCAGATGAAAATTATCCACCTACTACATCTATTAGTGTCTTACAGCCAGTTTGAATAACTGTGCTATGTAAATTAGTTTACGAACATTTTAATCCCATTTGTCACTGACATATCTGTTAATCCACGCTGTTTCAGCTAAATAGTCTATCTAAAATAGGCTTCAGCTGAAAAACCCTCTAGAATATCCTCACTCAAGCTACCTAATATCTACTCTGCAGCTGATGTTGATTTGTCAAGGTTAAGTACAAAAGGCATCCTGCTTCTCAGCTGGCTGTGACTCACAAAACACGTTCCAGGTTTAAAACATCAGATTAGAAAGGTATTACGCTGTCAAGTCATACCAAGGCCTCTTTTTTGGGAGAGATTCCCAAAAGCAGCAGATTGCTTCCCTTGGTGGAGATGACAGTAAAAATGTTACAAGTCAGAAGAAACTTGTTCTTTCTATCAGCTGCTGAAATGTTTAAAAAACAGTGTCTTAAGGTGCTCTTAAGGTTTGATTTCCAAAGACACAAATAAATCTATCTCAGCACCTGTAGAGGCAGCTGTGAACATGCAGGACTGTGTGACAGCAGAGTCCTGGGCAGAGACACAAGCATCCTTCACTGCCAGAGCATTTAACTTATTAGAAATCTCCTCCACACCCCCAAATCCTCACAGTTTAATCTGTTTATCAAGCACATTGATACAGCTTGAAGCCAGTTGCTTTTCCCAATCATCTCAGCAGCAAACATATGGTTTCAGTTTTCTCCGCAGCCTCTGGGGTATCCACGGTGCGCTGTGCATGGCTGTCATTCCAACTCCTGTTCTGTCAACAGCACCTTCATGCTGCGAGCGCTATTTATGGAGCTTCCTGAATTTTTTATGGGGACTCACACCTCTGTTTTGGCAGCAGAGTCACACCCTGAAAATTAGCAGTATCACAGCTGTCTTTCCCGATTCAGTATATAATTTGCACAGGTGCTTTTCTTTGGAACAACTTTCCTTAAACAACACAATGCAGCCTGTTTGGATGTACTTAAAAAAAACCATGCATTTCAACATCTATGATTTGGAGACTGTTCTTCCCTTCCAGGTTTTTGGGTTATTCTTTTTTTTTTCCAATCTGAAAGCAGTGTTCCACAAGAAAAAGAAAGCATGTATTTCATGTAAGTGTTACTTCTATGTTCTTTCTCTTTTTACCCATTCAATAATTTTTATTGATAAGAACAAGTACTAGCTAATTCTACCACCAGCTGTTCTGAAATCCCTGCACATACTACTCATCAAAACACCAAAGCATTCACACTTTAGCACTTACAGGAGCAAAAAAGTTAACCCTGGATTTAATATCCGTTCTATTTAGGAAAATCACTTAATGTTAAACATGCCTTTAAGTTGTATCATTAAACTAATATAATAATATAATTATTAACTAATAATAACTTACAGTGAATTTTCAAATGGCTCAACACATCTGCTTGTAGGTAAGTGATCTGAGCCCTAGTTCTTTGCAGACTATAGTAGGCATGTAGAAGTCTAGCTCACATATTTATTTTCATTTAAGTAGATACGTACGTTAAGTCCTATTTCAAACTGGATCCTATCCTTGACTTCTTAAGCAGATTCCAGTAGAAATTCAAATTTTCAGGTAATTAATTATTTTGTTGTTATTAAGAATTAAAACTGGTTTACAGCTTTCATGTTATATTCCTGTTTCTTCAAAGATTAAGTTTAAGATTGAGGGTTGGACTAGATGACCTTTAAAGGTCCCTGCCATCCCAAACTATTCTATGATTCTATGATACCTGATGGGAATATTCCTGAATAAAAACTCAGTGATTGAGAATGTCCTATGACATTTGCTTAACATTTGTTACTTAAGCAAACTAAATACCATATGCACAGAAGTTTAGCACAAGAGATGGAGGAAAATATTTGTGAAAGTAAGTCAGATGTCATTAAGAGGTTCTCTTTAAATCAACTGTTGGAAAAAAGCTAATTATACTATTTTTGAAAATTATTGAAAGATAAATGCAATTCAGTACCTAGTTCTTCATTTAGTCACATGTATACTGATACTACATTTCATAATAGGACCTTAATTTTTCTCCTGTACAATAATAAAGAGCAAAATTGTTACCAATAATAATTTCCATGACTGAAGAACTGTGATTAGGAGAACCTAAATATCTTGGGTTCTTATAAACACTTTTGTCCTCCAAGTAGCACACTGACCTCAGACTCAGTGGACTGGTGGAAATTCATGAAATGGTGAAATCATGAAATACATGGAATTGATTGTAACATCTGGCACTGTTTGATCAAAGTGAAGCTGGGTGCTCTGAACGGATAATCTGAAGGATTTCTCATCTCACCCAACATTCTGCCCACACTCTGCTTAATGCAGTCCAGGAGGCTGTGGACGTTCTTAGCCATGAGGGCACATTGCTGGTTCATTGTAAACTTGTCCACGAGGAAAACAAAGTCCTTCACGGTAAAGCTGCTTTCTAGTTGGTCAGTGTCAGCCTGAGGCTATTCTTCCCCAGATGCCAGACTTGACGTTTCCCATTGTTGAATTTCCAATGTTCTTTCTAGAAGGATTCTCCAGCCTGTCCAGGTCCTCTGAAAGGCAATGCAACTATCTGGTGTGTTATCCACTCCTCCCAGTTTTGCATCATTTGCAAGCCTGCTGAGAACACATGTTGTATATCATCTAGGTCATTGATGAAGATGTTAAACAATATTGACATCAGTATCCAGCCCTGGGGTACAGAACTAGTGACTGAACTCCAGGTGAACTTTGTGCCACTGACCATAACACTTTGCTCCCAGTAGATCAGCCATGTTTCAGTTCAACTCACTACCTACTTAAATAGTCTGTTCTTCATCAGTTTGTAAATGACGATGTTGTGGGAGAAAGTGTTGATAGCCTTGCTAAAGCCAAAATAAAGCATATCATCTGCTCTCGCCTCATCCTCCCAGCTAGTCATCTCATCACAGAAGGCTGTCAGGTTGCTCAGGAACTATTTTGTCTTCATAAGTACATGCTGACTGCTCCAAATCAGCTTGTCTTCCATGTGTTTGGAAATCTCCACAGCTTCCTGAGAAGGGTAAGTGGAGAGGGGAGTGATGATCTCTTCCTTCTCCCTGGTATCCAGTGATAGGATGCATAGGAATGTTTCAAAACTGTCAGGGGAGGTTCAAAGTTGTCATTGGGAAGCATTTCTTCACCAAGAGGGTGGTCAAACACTGGAACAGGCTTCCTAGAGAGGTGGTCGATGCCACAAGCCTGTCAGTGTTTAAAAGGAGTTTGGAGAATGCCCTTAACAACACGCTTTAACTTTTGTTCAGCTCTGAATTGGTCAGGCAGTTGGACTAGATGGTCATTGAAGATCCCTTCCACCTGAAATATTCTAGTCTAGTCTAGCCTCGTCTAGTCTAGTTCTAATTCTAATTTTAAATTTTTTTCCAGAAGTATTTGCTCCATCACCTTCCCAGAGACCTAAGTGAGGCTGACAGCCCGTAGTTCCTTTGATCATCTTTTTTGCTTTTCTTGAAGATACAACTGACATTTGCTTTATTCCAGGCATTCACTGGAAGTTCAAGAATTCAAGCTAAAATTATGAGATTATCTATAGTGACTAAAGCATCAGCATGTGTTCAAAGAGAAATCCCTGGCGGAGATGGAGTGTGCAAGAACATAAGCAAAGTCTCAAGCCATCTGCAGAAACTGTGTGTTAAGGTCTCATTGCTATTACTTCTCATCATTAAACATATGGTTAGAGCAAGTTAGGGCAGGGAGAGCAAAGTTCAACAGAGAAAGCCTGTGAGGTTAATCCATGAAGCTGAAGACTGACACATCACCCAGCTCTGCTAATTACCAACACTGTTAAAATGCTTAACTAAGGCTAGATGGGATCGCAAAACAAATGGAGAACTAGATTTAGTGCGGTCAATTTAACTTAAAACAAACACACACACATACAAAAAAATATCCAAAGAGCAGTTCTGAAACAGAGCTCATAACTGTCACTGTTGCTTTCACAGAGAAATCCCACTGAACCTGTAAAAGGGATGTTAATGCTACCGTCCTCTCTTTCCCACCATTCGGTCTCTGCTCTCTTCACCCCAGTTGTCCAGCAGAAAATTTAGTCCCTGAATCAGTAACAATCCTGCATTCATGAAAATGTTCATTTACATCCCAACTGAAACTTTAATGATCCAAATTAATTAATTAGTTTCTGCTACCAGTACAGTGATGACAATTTAGAGTCACGAAATACCATGTTACTGTATTTCTTGGCATAGAAAGCAATTCCAGAAGAACAGGGAAGCTTCCTCCAGGAATGATAAACTATACAAATTGTAAACTTTCAGGTTTGTCACCATAAACAATCCTCTCACTTTTCACCAGGCATGCAGAGATTTAAGCACTTGAACTTAAACAAAATACTGTGACTTTCAAATCTGCTGAGTATCTGTTTCCCCCCCTTGATATCTGACATTAATCCTCTGAAAATAAGACTTTTTGTGGTAAGTCCTTTGAATCAGAGAGCAGAAGTGGGATATATCTCCCCAAACATCAGGAGGCTGATATAGCTGTCCATGCATAGTCATCTAGCAACACAAGAAGGGTGAAGTGGTGGAATGAATCACAGTGTAAGGCATGTCTCTGTTCTTCAGAAATTTGGCTTACTAATTCAGGCTACATAATTCATGATCAGTCAACTACATTTAGGAGATATTAACGCCATTCTGTCAGTTCCTTATTGTTTGACGTACCCCAAGGAATCTTGCCTGGTCTCTACCTGTTGCTCCAGAAGGACATGGTCTTCCTTGGGCCTCAGTTGCCATTTGCATGAAGCTGTCTGGGGTATCCCAGTGTCTCACAAATGACACTGGTGCCTGTATTTAACTACCAAACCTGGTCCCTTTATGTAGTGCAAGGAGAAAACTGCTCATCCCCAGCATGCAGAGGATTATTCACCCAAGCACCTGAAGTCAGCATGATAAATGGAGACAGAAGGTATTGTGGGATTCTGAAAGATGTCCACAACCCAGGACTCCAAAGTCTAATCAGCTCTCACAGATCAGAAAATTATGCATGACCTATTGAATACTTCCCAGGAGCCAAAAATCAAGGAAGAACCAGAATTCAGATGTCCTGACTTCCAAACCTCTGTTAAAATATGCAGCACTATTCAATGTCGACCAGATGCACTACTCATTTAAGATCTACACTAAGAGGTCTATTGATTTCAGCTGTAGGTCTGACTCGATATGAGCTATTCCCACAAAAATAAATACTCATGTTGTACCATCAAAGATCCATGGTGCAGCCCAGGAAATATTCCATGTTGTATGCAGATTGCTCTGTTGTTTTGTTGTTTGCCTCTTGTTCTGGAGATCAATATTAGAGATTTGCTCTTACAAGAGTTAAAAGCCCTGTTCTTAGTGATTGAATTACTCCATCATAATCTACCCCCTTGAGCTATTATAAAAACTGGGTTAATATTATTGCCTAAATGACATTTGAATATGATGCAGCTGTCTGAATCATATTGTTATAACTACCTTTTGATTGCCGGAAAAACAATTCCAATCATTCTTTTACCATTCCCATTACTATGATGAAAAAGCACCTCTCTGGAGGAAAAAAAAAAAAAACAACCCCAAAACAACAAAACAAAACAACAAAATGCATGTGAAAGGCTTCCAAAACCACCTTCTTTTTTTTTTTTTTTAAACTGGGTGACTGTATCCTTTAAACATTTTTTTTGCCTTTCTTCAGCAAGTTTTAGAATGCACTGTATTGACATTGTTGTAAAATTCTGTTCTCTTAAACAGATCCAAATCCAGAGCATTAATGGGTAAAATCACCGTTACTGTCTAAGTCATTGTGGGATCATGCATTCCCAAATTATTATAAAAAATCATGACTGCTTAGAGTAACAGCTTGGAAAGTCTTGAATCAAACTACTTTTGACTACGAAAAAAAGGCCAAACTGCAATAGTCCAAGTCCTCTGGAGACAATCCATACTTGTCCACAAAGACAGTATCAAGGACATTTTCATGACTAGCATGAAGGTCGCACAGACCAAAAAGAGTACCCATTCAGGGTGCCGCCAAAGCTCGGACCCCTGAAACGGCTTGTCTCCATGTTTTTATCCTGTTCCTGTGTCGCAGCGCACCCAGACAGGCTCTCTGTCAGCACTCCACAGAAAGACCAGCTATGTGGACAGAATGCTAGTGGCAGGTGTAACTTACCATCTGCACAGCCATATGGAGACCATCCTTCCTCAGGGTACCGTCTTAACAGCAAGGCCTCATTCTTCCTGCACTGGCACACGAGGAAATTTCAAACAACTCTGTCCAAGTCACTGTCCACCTCCCCTCCATGAAGGTATCATTGATGAACACAGAATTAGAACCCTCACCTAAGTTAGAGAGAACAGTGCTCAACACTTGGCTGGGTTCTGATTTTTTCCACCTAGAGGCTGTGATACAGCAGAAAGGAAGCAAAGCCTAGCTGACAGAAAGAATTTATAAAGCCTATTAATAAATATTTAGTATAGCTAGGCAAGGTGCCTGGAAAATACGCCTCTAAAGCAAAGCATATATCCAGAATTGCTCCTTATTTCTAGACATCCTTCTCCTGTGAAGGGAATTTCCGGAATACCATCTTTCATTGGATCCAAAACAGCCCCAAGCTTTGTACTTTCTATTCTGGTCCATCTTTGATGCATCATTAATTAATATCGGATTAGAGGATTTACTGATCTCAAAACCAAGGAGATTTTCACAGAAATAACTCTGGAGCGGGAACAAGAATAGCAGTATTTTCGGAACATGCTTTTATTTCCTGTATATAATATCGTCCAACCTAGGATTCATTTCTTCCATATTCAGATCCTTTTAAAATTTCTCTGAGGTACCAGTAGAGGAAGAAAATCTAATTAAGAATTCTTGGCTACAAAACCTATTAAAGTAGTAAAGATCCAAAGGTTATGGCAGTGTTACTGACTCAATGGCACAAATGCCATCACCAGCACACAGTGCTCCTGGCTATGTCAGTAGAATCAATCTGACTTGAAGCATTCATCAGGCCTATCTATAAATATTTTAATACAGCCAGGAAAGTATGACTCCAATGCAAGTGTATCTAGAGTGACAACTTATTTCTATAAATCTCTTTGCCCCGGAGGCAATTCCCGGAGTGTATCTTTCAGCAGCTCCAAAAATGACCAGAACATCTTCCTTTCCATTATTCTGGGGCTGTTGTAGCAAGTGGGTCCCACAGGACTTCCCAGAGACTTATTCCATATATCATGCAAGACTGAGGAGCACCTAGAGAGCTCTGGTTTCTGCTCCCCACCCTGCTCATCTGCTGAGATTTTTAACCACTAGTGAACTTTTGACTCTAAAGTACACTAAAAATTAATGTGACGGGTATGTATATTTCTAAAAGTTAGTCTTCAAGTTAAAGCGTGTTCCTGTACTACTTCTCTGCTCAACTAGGAGAGACTGCCATTTTCATATGCTTGTTCATCCTTCCTTTCAAGAGCTGTCTGCCACATGATGACTTGTTTTCAGGAGAGGTTCTCTCATTGTGTCCACTACTGACTTCAGAGGAATTACAGATAACCAGACAGGTGTGTAACTCCTGGAGGCTTCAAGCTCAGTGAGAAAATTCTCCAATTATTCAAATCAGGTTTTTCTAGGGAACTCAGAAATGACTTTCAGGTTTGGTTTTTTGCTAAGTATAAGGAGATAGCAGTAATTATTCATCTACCCATGCATGTATTAGACAGTAAACACATAATTGATGCAATCTTTCCCATGCAAGATGACATTTGAAACCATCCTTAAATTTTCTTGACCACTTGTTGTATCAAATAGCTTTCCAGATCTTTTTATACTCACCACGGTTCATTCAGAATTATTTTTTCACAAAGGACCAGTGTCACAGTATTAAAGAACATTGAGTATTCATCTAATAACATAGAATATTCTTTTCTCCCTTAGTTAGTTGCTCCATTGTCTCCCAAAATATTTTAAAACCTGAAACTGTGGAAGCTAATTCCCTACTTAAAAGCACTTTTTTGATCATAGAGACCTTTGGACATAATGACCACAAAATCCTTCTAACATGTACTAAGCTATATTGGCAAATCTGAGTGCTGGTCACTTTATTCCACATTTTGCTAGTGAAATAAGCTACTTAGTCAAAAAAACTCAAAAAACAAAAAAACCCAACCCAACCAATCAACCAAACGCCAAAAAAACATGTTTTTGTCAGTATAACTACAACTATATTAATGGGTTTTGTTCCCTTGGCCAAAGGTCGCACCTCATCACATGCCTGTTTCTAATAGCTACACAAGTAGGAGGCTGCAGTGCAGGCATATGCATAAACGGATAAAGGACAGATGTTTTTCTGGCAGACCAAATGTAAGACGGTGAGCCTCCTCAGTTCCCACGAATAAAGGGATTTGGGCAGTTTATACAATGCATCGCTGGTTCAGCAAAGAGTGTGTGCTTGACCTTACGCATGCGGCTGAATACAAATGAAAACAGTAAGTTAAATATGTACTTAAACACATTATTGTAGGAAGACTGGATTACTCACGTACTTCAGGGCTTTGTGTATCAGAACTCTTGGCCACCACAGAATTCCCAATTTTGCCTGTTGCATATCTGGATCCTACATTAAAAGTTGCCTGGCAAAACATTCACACAGCTTAGCACAGCATATGAAAACTTCACCTGCATCCAGAGCGTAGGCTATGCTGATTTTTTTTTCAAAGGGCACTCCTTGTATTTCTTCCAAAAGTTTTATCACAATAGCTAGTGATACTGATGCCAGGAAATAAAAATCTATAAATTTCCTGTCTTGTTAGGTACAAACCACCCCCACACACTAATTATTTTACCCATATGCAAATGTTCCAGTTAGAGACTATGGCTTGGAAAGTTAATAGCTTAATCAGAGTATCAGGAGGCTAATGAATTCTCTTGCCAGTTTTCTCAAAAATGCATTTCAAGGATGCTAATGTTATTACCAGACTGGTAAATAAACTTTATCCTCTAGGCTCATATGAAAGTTTAAGAGGGGCAAAGTAGAGGAGTAGGAAAATTATTCTATTTGTTTCACACACAGGGGGAATCAGGGGCTATGCCATGGCTCCCTTTGAAATAAACTGTATTTGTTCTTTTTCCCACTTTTGGCATTTCCAGGTGTCTGTCTGTTTTTAACATCTTCTTCAGCCTCAATAATTTTTTTAAAACAAGACTCTGTCATACATTCAGTGACTCATAGCTGAAAAATAAAAGTAATCCCTCAGTGGGACAAATGCTTGAGCTGGAGACAAGGAAAAAATGTATTGGTTTTTAAAACTGAAGGCAATACATTTTAACACTTTTTTTTCCCAAGCTTCTTTTGTTTTGAAACTGCCAGAGAATGTTCCTCGAATGTTTTGTAAGCAAAACAACTCTCTCCTAAGGCTAGAAAAACAATACTTTGGAAAAGAGGTACTTTCCTAATGATAATTAAAAGAATATGTGAGCTCAGGGGAATCCTTACTTCGGATCAAGCTCTCAGGCCACGTTTTCACCTGACAAGACATAAACTATCTGTGGGCGTTAATTGTCCAAACCACCTTCCCACCAGGACAGATGTGGGAGGTCAGGCAGAAATGGCATTATCTTCTTACAGGCGCAACCACAGGGCTCAAACACGAGCATTTATTGTACACACATTTCTTTTTCCTGTTCATATTAATCCCTCACAGTTCCTCAAAATACCTGCCTCTACCTCTCTCCATATGCACTCTCACTATCTTATTTTTATTGGCATTTATCAGGCACTAGAGATGACAGCACATGAACCACACAGGTAGTCATGATCGTTGCATATCTTTGCAAACCCAGGGCAGAACTTTTTGGGCTGAAGAGAGTCAGTAACCAAACAGACTCGAGAATTTGTCTAAGGATACTTTTGGGGAATTCCTGTTCTGCAAATAGGTCAGGTGAGGCTGGGCCTTGCAGCATGTTTTTTCTGAAGGCCATGGGCTACATAATTGTTGGTCAACACTCCAATTAGCTTCCATGGAAGTTGGTTAAGCAATGTCTGCAGGCTTAAGTCTTAGGACTGGATTTAATTAGTAGCGCCTTATTGTCTAATCAGAGATGGTTTGATGATTTGTATTCCAGACTTGAGCCTCCAGGAAGCTGACATATGAGCCTCTCTTTTGTTCTCTCTATTTCTGCTATCTCTTGCCATCATTTGCAGATGGTTTTTTGCATAATATGCACAGGTGACAGTAGGCTGATCTTCTTCGTAATGTGTCTTCTGTTTTATTCACTTTAAATACTAAGTTTTAATCCCTTAGTCCCTCCCACATATTCAGGTCTTTCTAGAGCTGCTCCCTCTGTTGTAGCATTCCATCAGTCTATTTTCCATTCTTTTTTTATACTAACCTATGAAAACATATGAAAAAACATAGTTACTTTAGAAAAGAGTAATTTCTTTAAGTTCTCAATATATCACTGAATGAGTCCAAAATATTTATGTGAAGTAGCACAGTCAGTAGTAATGTATACTATGTGAAAGGACAGGATCTCCCACTGTACAACCTCTGTAGCATTGACTAGATAGATAGAGGTCTGCAAAACAGTGAATTTTAAACATAAAATAATATTACTGAGTGTCTTTATAGTAATTTACTATAAAATAAATGGTGGATTTTCATGACTACCTCCAACAAGCTTCAACTATGACAAAATTCAACAGAAACTCGCATAACAATATTTTGTATCTTTCATAAGAATATCGTAAACCCATTAAGAAACTTACAGTTACTCTAGGTGCCCTCTTGAAATTCTCTGGAGTGTGTAGTTATTGTTGCACAATATGCCTGTTCCAGCTGGAGCTCATGATGTAACTACCTCTCCTTAATCAGGACAGCTCTTAAGCATTAGCTTCAGTGGGTTGCACACACATATTTACTTTTTGAACAAGCTAAAGGCCTTCTGTCAGAAGCCTTTTGCTCAAGTAAGGCCAAATTTACACTCTTGGTATTGTTGACTTAGGTCAGTGCCAAAGCTGAGAAGAGATTTGAATTCTCATCTCCTTGTAAGAGATTCAATGTCAGATACACACTGTTGACTTCCAATGTCTACAGCTTT
Source organism: Buceros rhinoceros silvestris (assembly GCF_000710305.1). Taxonomy (NCBI): domain Eukaryota; kingdom Metazoa; phylum Chordata; class Aves; order Bucerotiformes; family Bucerotidae; genus Buceros; species Buceros rhinoceros. Next base: position 53,771 of record NW_010419471.1, on the reverse strand, counting down.
GAAGTCTACATGTAAGTTCCACTTACCATCAATATAGACACCTACACTTGATCAGATAGATGAATCACTTTCAAGATTCCATTGACTGTGTTGACTAAAACTACTGCCTAAACATATGTTCCTAGTACTGCTTAACCCTCCATACAGGCTCACAAACATTTGTACAGTCCTGGCAGCTATGACACAAGATATATGTATATTTACTCCACTGTCATCGTGGAGTAAAACATGGAGGCCAGCTATGTGCAGACAAATTTCCCTTGACCATACCCACTGGAGAGTTTAGACAAGTGTTCATCCTTACACTTGGGACATTTAAATATAGGTTTCTTAATCATACGCTGAATGCCAACTAGGCTAGGCTTTTGTCTCCAACTCAGAATGAGATAGCCAGAACTGGTGTCTTGCCTTGCTCAGATTGCTGCCCATTACGGTGTAGGGGTAGGACTGCTGAGGCTGCGGTCACTTTACCATTAACTCAGAGTTTGTGTTAAGCAGTCAACCTCACTGTGTTGAAAAATATCAGCCAACATATCCTGACACTCTCCAGATCTTGTTATCCTGGTCTTGGTAATGCATTACTCTGTGATGTTCTAGTCAGAAGAGCATAAGCAAAACTATAGACTGTTTAAGACTTCTCTCTAGCATAGGTAAAAATTAACCTTGCAGACTTAAGGATAAAGTCAAAATAGTTAATATCCATCTCTTCCTGCTCCCCTCTCCTTTAACTCCATTGTTGTGATAGTCTTTCACGAGTCAGGAAGGTAAGGCCAGGGAAGGAACTGGTGTACTGGGTACACAGGTGGGAGGGTCGTGGCCATCCTTTATTGCAGGTAGGAGGATCAGCTAGTCCTTCAGCCTTCAGAGATGATGGCATGTGAAGGTACTACGGATTTCACCACTACATATTATCTTCTGCCATAAGAAAACATTTACAATACCTACGCCTATAATCTGGTACAGTGACTAGGCATTGGACTGTGTGCACGTATCACTGCTCATCCTTCCAAATATTCCTTGTGAACATCCTTATAGCCCTCTAAAAATGTCAGTTTTCACTCTCTTCAGATTTTTAAAGACACATATTATCAATTATTTCTAACCCAAAAATTTTAGCTTAGGGGGAGGGGCCAGAATCTTCTATCTATTTAAATACCAAACTTTTTACTGAAATCTGAGTAAATCATCTCTCTATTTTACCGTCATCTCTTTACTCAGAAATGATGTCAAATAACTGAGTTCTTCTGAAGCAGTTTCCTGCTTTTGAACTCAAGCCTATTCTTTATCATACTAAACATTTATGAAATGCTGCTTAATCCCCACCTCTTATCAACATTTCCAGTATCTTTCCTACAGACACATCACAGAGTAGGAGCTCTTCAGGTCTGGAGTTAATCTTACAGATATCTGATGTCTGGAGTCTGTCTGAAGCATGGACACAAAAATATGTCTGCTGCTGCTGAATCTGTTTGACCCTTTTGGCTGTCTGCTCGGTGTCCTCAGTTTTCGGCTCAGTGCTCTAAAAATGACAGGTGCACCACAGTTCCTATAAAACACACTCAAGCCTCGATTTAAGGAAAGGGAAAAACATTAAGAAGAGCAAGTCTGAGCATTGTGTGCTTTGTCCTGGGAAGTGGTTTTAGCACACGTTATGTCAATTTAATATTGAGTGTAAACCACTAAGGAACCGTGAAAATCCCAACTCTAGTTATGGGGAAGCAGTATGTACGGACCAAATATTATCATTTTGGCCTGTCTAGAATCAGGAATAGAATTTGCGTGGGACTGACATATATAAAAAAATCAGTGAGTTCCCAAAGCGCTATCTGACAAACACTAAGTTGGCATTCTGAGAACCTGCTATGTTCACAATATTTTTTTCATTATTATTTCCATTGCAGGCATAGCTGGGAGGCTCTGTGCGTCGTATTTATTATCCATGGTAGCCGTACATCAGAATCAGCCCTTCAAAACAATCCATTCTGCCACTTAAGGAGCCACTCAGTTTTAGTTCAAGGGATTTTCTCTTCCCTTTTAAGATAAAAGACTGATTTGAGCATTAAGGATTGCCTTGAGCATGGCCTGCTGTGGCTTTGGAAATACCTACCTTTGATTATTTTACTGTATGTATTTTGTTTGTAAGATACCAATGCAAAGAAATAATGGTGAACAAGCACCCTTTGTATTGCAGAAATGCGAACAAAAAGATGCTCACTCCCCCGAGAAATTTGTACTCGCAGTATAAAAGAGCAGAGAGGGGGTGGATGAAAGGAGAACAGGAGAGCTGATGATTGAGCAGGATTTCTTATTTACCTGCCAAAGTTCTGACTAAATAACACTGTAATTCTTACAAATGAAAGGCATGAGTTATTACACGTTTACTTCCTTAATCTTGCTTTCATACATTTTCATACTTTTACACTGTGATTAATATACATTTTTATTATGTTTTTTTATGATATTTTAGGCTTTCAAAAATAATTCTTTCTCCTGGTTCTTATTTATAATCTTTTATAACAGACCACTCACACTGGTCTGTTTTATTTCCATGTTTATTAGCAAAACAGTCTTTATGAGCAACATAGTTTTTCTCTGAAAAGTCTCTCTCTCCTTCACTACCTCATCCCATTTCATTGTAGTCAGTTGTATTGGGTTCGTGTGACCAGGTTTTTGTAGTTACAGGACTACACGGGTGGCTTCTGTGAGAAGCTGCTAGAAGCTTTCCTATATCTAACAGAACCAATGCCAGATGACTCCAAGATGGACCCACTGCTGGCCAAGACCTCTGTGATAACATATTTAAGAAGGGGAAAACAATTTTGGCTCAACAGCAGCCAGAGAGAAAAGTGAGACTATGGGAGAGAAGCAGTTCTGCAGACACCAAGTCAGTGAAGCAGGTGGGAGAGGATGTGTTCCTGATGTGGGAGCAAAGATTCCCATGCAGCCCATGGTGAAGACCATGGTGAGACAGGCTGTTCCCCTGCAGCCTGCGAAGATCTATGATGGATCTACCTGCAGCCCATGGAGGACCCCACAGCAGAGCAGCTGGATACCCAAAGAAGGGTGTGAGCCTGTGGGAAACTGACTCCGGAGCAGGCTCCTAGCAGGATCTCTGACCCTGTGGGGAGAAAGGAGCCCACACTGGAGCAGGGTTGGTGGCAGGACTTATGACTCTGTAGGTGTCTGTTCCTGAAGGTCTGCACTCTGTGGAAGTGACCCATGCTGAAGCAGTTTTGTGAACTGCAGCCCATTGGAAGCATTCATGTTGGAGAAGTTTGTGGAGGATTGTCTGCTGTGGGAGAGACCCCACTCTAGAGCAGGAGCCTGAAGGTCTGCACTCTGTGGAAGTGACCCATGCTGAAGCAGTTTTGTGAACTGCAGCCCATTGGAAGCATTCATGTTGGAGAAGTTTGTGGAGGATTGTCTGCTGTGGGAGAGACCCCACTCTAGAGCAGGAGCAGAGTTGGAGGAGTCCGCCTCCTGAGGAGGAAGGAGCAGCAGAAACAACATGTAATGAACTGACTCCAACACCCATCCCTGTGTGACACTGGTGGGGAGGAGGTAGAGAAAATTGGGAGTGAAGTTAAGCCAGGGAAGAAGGGAGGGGTGGGGAGAAGGTGTTTTCAAATTTGACTTTGTTCTCTTTATTCTGCTCTGATTTGAGTGGTAATAAATTACTTTTTTTTCCCCAAACCAAGTCTGTTGCCTGTGACAGCAATTGCTGAGTAATTTCCCTGTCCTTATCTTGACCCATGAGCCTTTTGTTGTATGTTCTCTCCCTTGTCTAGCTGAGGAGAGGAGTGATAGAATGTCTTTGGCGGGCACCTGGCATTTGGCCAGGGTCAACCCACTACATCACTAAATCTGAGGTATTCCCTCCATGTATAAAATCGTATCAAAGTTTATGTTTTTTTCACAATACTACAGTTTCCACTGAATTATCTTCTTTGGCTATTTCACAGTCTAGTTGTTCTTTCTTGTTATTGGACAGCCTGGTGCATAGCCTTGTTTGTTTTCTGAACAAGGGCCCAGAGAGAGCCACTCTATTCAGTCCCAAGACTGAATGGTTTAACTGTGCAGTATTGTATTGCATACAATAAAGATAGTAAGGACTTGAGTGACATGTTTCTAAAAACAAATAAAAAAACCTCTGAAGTAGTTACAAAAAAATTCATTACACACAAAAATTTGGATTTTTTCTCTCGAAATTGAGGAATAATCACCTTATGCGAATGTATTTTCCTTTATTTTTTTCCCCCGTGGCTAAAAAAGGCAAATACAGAGAGCAGAAGGAACTAACTCTTATGAACACAAATCTCTTAATTAGGAACCCAGCATATTCCTGAGCAACAGCAAGCCTTATGCAACAATATTCTGCTAAAAGAAAACCAAAAACTTCATGTTTAGCTCTTCTTGATGTCGCTTGTTAGTGTTTGAAGAGACTGTGACAAGCCCATGGGGCCCAGAGGAGACCCTTGGCCAAGGGGTATGTAGCATCCCCTTAAGAGCAGAGACCCAGCCTGTCTGCTCTGTAGGACTGTCATAGAACTGCGTGGACCTGAACCAGTCCATGACCAGTGACATGCAGGACAGAGTTTAGTCCTCGTGCCTTTCTCATTTAGCTGTGTAGAGACAGCCATGGCATTTCCAGCTCTTTCCTCCTCTTTTAACAGAGGAAATTCAATTCAATAAATGACAAAGCACCAAGCACAATGTGATTTTAATGATCCTTCTGGTCGTGATCTCTTCCAAATGCCTTCGGAATGAATCCTTCATCCATCAAGCTAAAAAATCAGTCTGTAAGTAGAAATATTGAGGGCAATAACTAAAATTAACAAATATTAACTATGTTCTACCTCTGTGGAAGTCTAAACTCTGAGGGACTCTGGTAACAACTGGGTAACCAGAAGTTCTTTTCACTCCAAAATGTTATCATCAACAGAAAGGAAGTCTGTATATTTAATACCCTTTCTAGTAACATATGTCTTAGGGATCAAATACCAACAGTCCCTTAATCACAATCTTAGGACAATTTTATCAATTCGTAAGTCATCTCTTTCAGTGAGGGATCCAGAATAAAACTGATACAGCTGTTCCTTCCATAACCTTCTGAGCATTCAAAGTTACTACACATTTCTGTCTTGTTATGTTCTCTGCCTCTCTTCCCATATTAGTTGTCCATAAAGCCATAAGATCAAGCTTTCCCGGAGTGCATGCCTGCCATTATTATATCAATCCTCCAATGCTCCTGGTATTTGCATATGCAAATTGTAGCTGTGATACAATTTTCTGTTGATAGA
>NW_010419471.1:45576-48332 GCF_000710305.1 Buceros rhinoceros silvestris | reverse complement strand
ATTGCCTCGAGTCTGGAATAAGCCCCCAGCCATATTCATTATACTCAGTTAGTGACATTCTGCACTGTGAGAATCTGTCCATATGAAACAGGCACAGTAATGCTCAGAAAATTGTCAAAATAAACAGTTTTTAAATAGCATCAGATGACTGAAACCACAGTAGACTAACATCCATCAGTTCTGATGCACTTTACAGATCTTTCTACAAAATTTAATAGACATATATAACAATGAATAAATATGTATAGTTTAAATGAATAAAGCATATAAATAAAACAGAAAATATGGAAGGAATGGGCAGGATGTAACAGTGCCATTTAAATCATTCTTCCACTTTAAAACAGGACTGCTGACACTTAAACCGATGTTTGATAGGTTTCGACATTCATTTCCTTTTGAAACTAGACTATTAATACTTTTACTAGTGTTTATTTATAGCTAGCATTTCTGGATTATTTCAGAAATTTCACCCTTTCCCCTGTCTATGTGTTTCAATATTTCGGTTCTTCTCATTTCTCCTGATCCGCTTTCACCAGATATCTCTCCTCAAAGTTTTCAGCTTCTGGACAATTATAAAGAATGAACTTTTGTTGTTATTAATTACTTTTGTTCAAAATTCAATTACAAAATGGCAGAATATTTTATCCTCGTCCTGGTTTATTTCAGATAGTTTCTCTAATTTATTAAGATCATCTTGAATTTTAGTCCTTTCCTCTGACATACTTGCAGTTCCTATAAGCTCAATGTCATCTAAGGATTTAATAAGCATAGCCTTGATTTGATTATGTAATTCATGTCATTAACAAATCAGAGTGGAGAGAACTATGCCTGACGTCGGAGAGGGAATGAGTGATAACTACCCTGTGGCGCCTTATAGTCTTCTCCAACAGTAATTTTAGTTTTGGTATGTCTTCCCAATTTGCTTACAAGAATGCAGTGTGAGGCAATGTCAAAAGTCCTAGTGAAAACAAGAGACATGATTTTTGCTTCTTCCTTGTATACATCACCTGTTATTCTTTCAAAAAAAAATTAGATTGATTTGACAAGATATTTTTTCCTTGGCAAATTTACCATTGCTGTTACTCTCCTCCTTGTTATCCTTCAAGTGCTTGCAAGTCACTTCTGACTGTTATAGATTTTTTTTCTATGATTTAAAGTGAAGATGACTTGTCTGTAAACTTAGACTTCATTTTTTCCCTCCCTTTTTACAGGTGCAAATTAAGATTGCTCCTTTCCAGTCCAGCAACACATTATATGTCCTCCATAAGTTCTCAAAGAGAACTGCTGGTGTTTCTGAGCCTGCTTCATCCCACACTGAGATCAGGAACAGAAGGCCCAGACAAGCTGAAAACCTGCGATATACCAAAACACAGAATCACAGAATCGTTCTTGTTGGAAATGAACTTTAAGATAATCAAATCCTAACTGTTCACCCTGCACTGCAGGTCACCTCTAAGCCACATCCCTAAGCACCCCATCTGTATGTCTTTTAACACTTCCTGATACTCCTCAACCTGCTCACCTCACCCCAGACCTCTGTCACTAAGCAGAGGAGTTCCTCTCCCTGGGCGCACCTCCCACAGGGGTGCTCACAGCTGCCATCCTGTCCCAGTGGAACAGCAGGTTGAGCAGGCTGAGGAGTACCACCTCCCACTGGAGCTCTGTCTGGGCACCTGCATCAGTCATGGTGGCTGGAGCACTGAGAGAGGCTGTGGCCTTCTGCCAGGGGGAAACCATTGCCACCTGGTCAGGGCAGGCAGAGCTTTCAGCACCCTTCCTGCACGCCCTTCTGGGTGAACTGCTGCACACACTGCCATGCCACGCTCTGGCTGATGCCCCACGCTCCGTTTGCCGTCTCCAGTTGCTGTGCTCCCCAGAGGTTCCCTCTACAGGTGCGGGTGTGGTCACCCCTGCCCTGCCAATGCTCAGGCTGCACCAGCCTCTGCGGTAACCGCTGCTGGCTCCTGAGGGCTCTCTTTGCCTGTACACGGGGATCTGTTGCTCTGCTGTGGGCCGGGCTGGCTCTGGAGCAGCTTCGCTTGGCGATTGACCATTAAACATGATCGCCTTCTGTTCTAGGTCGACCTCTTGTGCATTGTTGCTAATGAGTTTGCCACTTGTCTTAAGTAAGCTTTAAAATGAACAGTAAAAAAAAAAATCCTTTACCTCTTCAGTTTTCCTTTCACCATTTAGTTATATCTGTTCCTCTGCACTGAATAAATGTCGAACACTTTGCTTTGGGCCTTCTATTGCTACTAATCAGTCAAGGAATGATTTCGTGATACCTCCAGTTTCTCTTGCTAGCTGCAGTTCATTCTGTATTGTCCATTCTCATTTTGCTCTTACCTGCTCCTGGTGCTCTCTATGTATGTTTAATCATCTGTGCTTGCCTCTCCTTTATCCATACCCAAAGCTCAGTGAGAATAAAGGCTTCATAATTTAGCCAAAGGTTTTTAATATTCTTTTCTAACTTTTCTCTTCACTGAAATACTGTATGATTTCTTGGGTAACTACAACTTCTCCTGGATTAATTTTTTTTTTTTTTTTTGCTTTTATGAAATCTTCCTTACCTCTTAATGTGTATCTGTCAAAATCTCCTGGTTTAGAAGTTATTGGTGGCACGTAAACAGAAAGACAGAGAGAAAGAAAACAACCTTTAGGAAACTGCACTGGAAGCAGCCCTGAAGGATCCCTCTGCTCACACTAAAGCCCGTTCGTGGGTAAGACTGCTGTCCTACCATACCTTCCCAGCTGAG
>NW_010419471.1:42176-45475 GCF_000710305.1 Buceros rhinoceros silvestris | reverse complement strand
GTGCCTCGCGCGTTTTTGTGACAGTGAGTCCTGCTGCTGCGCCAACCGCTTTGGAGCTGCGACTTCCCAAAGTACTTGGCATCGACAAATGAAAACAGCTACAGCCTGCTGAAAACAGCATGTTCAGTTTTGCATTCAGTGTGTAAACTGTAAGCTGGTTTCAACCATATTTTGTTACCCTTCGAAATGTTTCCTCAATAGTAGGTTGCACCATCTGTTGCACTGTTTGCCTGCATGTTTTGCTTGTTAAATTGCTCCCCCAGCAGCACACAAAAGCGGAAAGACAGTGGTGATGCTTTCAGGAAGATGTCTTTGTCCTCCACCTACCTCCTCCCACCGCAGTGTTGCACTGCACACAACAGATGCTCCTCTAGTACTTAAACACACCAGAAAAGAAGAAGAAAAGCTGGTATAAGGTTTTCCTGCTGCTTAAATGCTAAGGATGAAGGGCAACTGATGCAAGGGAAATGAAAAAACCCTGCTTCATTACCTGTAGCAAGAAAGTATTCTTCCCATCATGGCACCATGTCAGCATTTAGCCATGAGACAGCGTACAAAACAGTGCTGCATAATTATCGTTCTGTCTGTACATTTACTGAGAAAACAAGTTTATTGATATCTGATCAATGTTGGACTCTCCTATATTTAAATGGATGTTCAGGGTTAGCTGTGGCAGAACTCATGCTCCCCGGTGAACCCAGAGGTGATTCAGCTTAATGTTTTTCTTTGGCTTGTGTGGTGTTCTGTCCTTAGCACGTATAACATACATAGAAGCTTCGTGAGAAAGAATTCTAAAATGCCTATTACTCTCCATTGGCTGTAAATGAAAGCTAAGATGACTTGTCTCAGTTGCAGAAACTAAACATGTGGACACCCAACCCGGAGTGAGATGAATCCCACCCAGAACCCTGGCTGCACACAAGAGGCAGGTGCAGGCTCTGTAACAGAGCTGCGTCACATAGTGTGGGAACACATACCACACCAGCTGGTACTAATGTTCCTTGAGCTTCCCTAGGAAATCTGTCCCAATATTTCTGTGTCCAACATGGTGAACCAGATACCAAGAGAAGAACTGGCCTCTTGGAGTTTATTTCCTCTGCTACATGCTTTTCCAGGTGGCTGAGCCCCATCAAATATTTATAGATCTAAATATTTCTCTTCTCCTTGGGAGGGAAGAAGTAATAGCACAGATCCTAATTTGTTTTTGCAGAAGGCTGGAAACAAGGACAAACTAGTCATTAAAACTAAGTGTCTTTTTCTTTTCTTTTTTTTTTTCCTTTTTCTTTCATTCTTTGCAGATGCAAATAAACTTTCCAAGGACAAATATGAACCCATAAGTTTCTTTCTCATAAGAAGGCTAGCAGGTGAGTACAGTTGTTTCAGGAAATCTGCATTGCCTCTTCGACTGGAAACACCTTTTGGATTACTATCTATAGAATTTGGTATCTTGCAGGAGTCCCCATCACGTAGCAGGACTCCACAGGCTAGCATCTGCACAAACACAGAAGAAAAAGTGCTCCTTCCAAAATGTTGATGTTCTAAGGCAAGAGGCAAAACCAGATAACTTCTCTTCAGAAACTGAGGTTATTTAAGATCCATTGTCTGTAAAAATACATTGCAGTTACAGCTATTTTAATTAATGAAATTATATTAGGAGACATTCCAGGCCCAGGAACTCCTCATACCTTTGGAGCTAATACTTGTCCAGACATGTTTTTGTTCTATGTCAACTGTGTTCATAAAAAATAATTTTTGGACAAGGTTCAGGTGAACAGTTGTATGTGATCACCCTGTTTTGGAGAAGAAATGGTACATACATGGTACATATGCAGGCTTTTCCACATTAGTGTCAAAAAGTCCTAGGTGTATTTTATTGCTAGAAATGACACAGCCTTATGTCAGCTCTTCCTCAAGTCATTTGCTAAAGAAAACACAGAAATGTTTAGACTTTCAAGAGGTGGAGAGTCTGTCCAGAACAACATCAGTCTTGGTTAACACAGGCAACTTTTCTTTGAGTCACTGCATTATAAAGCTACTCACAAGAATCCCCAGCTTTCAAATTCACCAGATGAGCCACAGACATGTTGAAGAAAGTTTTGCCAGTTGCAGCCCCTCCTGTTGCACGCCATCTCCTCAAGGTGCAGCACTACAGACCTCCAGCATTCAGATACTGATCAAAAAGTACTCTGAGGAATATTTTTTTTTTCTGACTCAGAGACTCACAATTCACTCTTCTCTAGCAGTTCAATATAGGGAAAATAATAAAAAAAAAAAGCTGAAAGATACTGTCATTAGGACTGGGAGAGCAGAGACTAAAGACAAACCAGGAGTAGAAGAAAGTATGTGTTGGATTCACCTCATCTAGCTTCAGAGGTCTGCAATGGTGAGTCCATCTCAAGTAGTTGCCTTCACTCCCATTATAGAGAGTGGACAGGAACAGACACTTGTAAGTAACAACTGAAGTGTGTTTTGGGTCTGATTTACCAGCTCATGTGAACCCTACCTGACTGATCAACACAATCTGAACAAAATGACAATGATTTGGCCAGCAGGGAGCTGAGTTAAGCAGTGACCTGTCAGGGTTTTGTAGCCATCAGAAACAGCACAGTTTAAGACATTGTATGGAAGAGAAGAATGAGCTGCCAGGATGTTCAGGGGAAGCCTTTCCAAGCAATTGACACCTTAGGAAACCGAGACACAGCACAGAGGATTTGAGCAATCAAAACCAATCTATTTATTGGTGAATGCAAAAAATCAGGGTATTTTTCAGAGAAAATATACTTTAAAAAATTGAAGGAATATTATTTCATTTTTTAAGATTTTTAAATCATGAGCTTGAAAAAAACACACAGCTCAACAAGCATTGGCAGGTGCCATGTCTGATTTCTGTTTAGATTTCACACTGTGCTTTAACTGTCACATAATGAAATAATGTACCTGTTAAAAGCTCATTGATTTTATTTACCTTTCTGACAAGTGGGAATTCAGTGCTACTTACCACCCTGTAGGACAGTATTTGCATACAACCTTTTGTGGAATTTCATTTATTTTGATATATGAGAGTTCTGAAATCATTGCACTCATGTTGATATCGGCAAGAACAGATTAGTTACCATAAACAGTTCAAACATATGCAAAAAAAGGAGACAACATTAAATCCATCCAAGCAGTTATATTTCAACTTGAATCATCTTTCCCAAGGCAACCCACACAGTCCTCACAACTCCCAAAGATCTTGGAGTTACTAAAACCAACAAACATAAGGAGAAAAGAATTACAGAGACCCTATTTTACCTCTT
>NW_010419471.1:36931-42094 GCF_000710305.1 Buceros rhinoceros silvestris | reverse complement strand
CCCTTTTTTTACCCCCCAATACAACTTAGACATATAAAGAACAAATTTAATTTTATTAAGGACTGGAGCATTCAATAATTGTCTATAATAATTGTCAGCAGGATCCAGCTGCTCCCTAAAGAAAGGAGGTTGGGAGCTGAGTGTGGATCCATGGTGTGGAAGGTGCCCAGGCACCTCAGGAGGTCCCGGTGGGCCAAGGGGAGAAGGAATTGGGTTCGAGTTAGCCCAGTGGATGGTTGGTTTCCAGAGGCTGTGTAGCATCAGGGAGGAAGGCAATGGAGGATTAGGATCAGGCCCAGTGAGGAGAACCAGGGTCAGACACAGCCTTGAGATGGCCTGGCAAGGGCATGGAATAGGAATGCTGGCCCATGGGCCCATGGATGGGCAGGGCTGTAGGCAGATGGAGATCCACTTCCTATGGTGTCACTGAGGCAGTGAATGATGGCCTTGGGGGTCTTAAAATGGGGTCCTAGTTTGTGGGCAGGGTGGGAAGAGGCCATGGAAGTGGGCAGGGCTATTAAAGACTAGCAGAGCCCTCGAGGCTCTGACAATAATTAAGTACTGTAACTCTACTTTTGTTTATGAATAATTGGTCAAGTCCAATGTGTCAAGTAGAGATTACATACATGTGGAAAATAACTAAAGAAAAATTTTCTTCTGACAGATATCTGAGTAGCTAATAAATTATTCCTCTTCAGTACTGATCATATATTATCCAGGAGGCTGGATATTTCAAACCTGCCGAGATTTAAAGGTTAATGTTTTCTAACCAGAGAGATAGGAGGAAAGTTCATTTAGCAAGATGCCATTTCTAAAACTGAGCTTTGACTGTTAAGCCTACTTAGCCAAATTCTCAGGTTAAATATAAAAAAGATTACCTTTTTTTTTTTCACGCTCAGCTTTAAGCTGACAAAATCAGAAGTTTCAAAGTCTGAATTGGCACTGTTTTCTTAAAATATTTCTGAAGAGTTATCAGTGACACCTCTTCTTTGCAAGTTTTCTTCTCTTCTGTAACCATTCTGACACCACAGGTGTCATGCAGTCACTAATATACAGACATACACGGGACAACCGACTGCAAACATGGATTTGGGGTGTAGGACACCCCAAGGCTGTTGCTATCCCTCAGTGCCCTTATACACCATCTGTAGCGGTGGGTGAAGGTCAGAGGATCTGACCTGTTAAACCTGGACAAACAGAGCACTGCTGTGGCCTCACATTAATATGTTCAACCAGAACAAATCTTTGTGCAGAACATCACCCTCTGTGTAGCTATGGGGAAGAGGATGGTGGTGTAAGGCTTGCAGCATTAATAACATAGTCTTTAGGAGCACTGAATGGTATTTCTGAATAATTTCTTCTTAGGTAGCAAGAATGATTGTTTACCCAGCACTTTCACTTTTTAGTAGCATATGGAGGAGACCTCTTTTGTTGGTTTAAAACTTGCAGAAGATGCTGAAGAATCTTGCCTTCAGATGATCAGCTGCAGTGGGCCTTTGATTCATTGCCTTGCTGGTTCTCTGTTGAGTGAAGGATAACACCACATCATGCCTCAAACTCATCCCTAACTGCATCCTAACTGATGCATAAAACACAAGTATTTGTGTTCACACTAAACTTTTGATGTGTGAACCTAGCCCAGAACATCACCAGTTTTGAAAGCTCACAGAGATTTGATACAGAAGGAGATTCTCCTTTGAAATAAATGGACTGACAAAATAACTGCCTGAAGAAACCCTTGCCATACAGAAGATTGCTGAAGCCCCACCTCTTCAGGAATCATAGACTGTTTCTTGTCCTTCACTTGCTGTGATGATAATTATATACCTGTCACCTTACTTCTTTTAGCATGCAACTTGCACATTTTCCTCAACAACCTACCACTTACTTCTCTTCCACTTTTTAAATAGTGCTGACTGGTAGTTTTTAATTAAGACTTGACAGTTGAAATTTGCATTCCAAAAGCCAGCTGAAGGTGCTGGAATTGGATTGTCTATTATTTTATAATGCAGAGTATTCTACTTGTACACAACCCTAACTAGCGAGCATGTCCTTACAAAAACCTTCCTAGTTTCTAGAGACCTTGTACATGAAGGTTTAAGGCTACTTCTCTGAGAGCATCATGAACTGGTATTTTATGCTATAATGATTAGTTAATGGAATGTAAATAAGCATGCTGAGTGATTTCTGTAGCTCTAAGAGGAACATTGTTCTTGTCTGATTCATTATTCGTTTGTACACGCCATCTCACAAAATTGCTGTGAGCAGATGGACAACCTGCTAAGAGCAGATTTGTCAGATTCAAGTTGCCCAGGGAAAGACCCAAAGAATGGATCACTACTGCTTTTAAAGAGCTACAGCTCTCTTTTATGTAAGAGGTTCTGAGTCCTGTTAGAAGTTTTTGACTTGACATACTTTTAGCTAGATAAATTTTCCCTTCATATCCATTGACTTCAGTAGATTTTGTGCTTTACAGTGGTATAAGTCAAGTCATTTCTGATTAGGTTCTACAAGCTAAAGCTTTAAATCTGCTCCAATTAATGCTTCTTTTGAAGAAATGAGGCACATGTAGTGCTTAAAGCTTTTAAGGATTTTCCAAAAATTCAGCTGATAATTAATCACTGCAGGTATCTACAGAACCAAGCACCTTGTGTTGCCTTTATGACCAATAATAGCACACAATTGCAATTATGATAGAATAACAAAGATGGAGCTTACAAAGTCACCTCTCGTGTCTGTAGCATGAATTACAAAGTTAGAGAGCATATTCCTGATCAAACTCCTGTGCTGGTTGCTAGATATTTTGAGAAAATGTAGATAACAAGTTCCTGCAATGTATTTATGAAATTTCGCCTTTTCACCTTATTTTCTACAAATTCACCTACTTTTTTATGCATTCTTGCCTATGGGTGCTGTATGACATCTGAAATACAACAGTGACAGTATAGCTGTGAGGTAACAGCTGAGGTCACACATCCAAACCAACAAGCAGCTACTGGTCTTCTGTAAAAGAAATCACACAGACAGCCTAGAAAAAATTACATCTTCTTTAGTTGGATCACAAGCTTTAGTTGAATTCTTTATATTCATTGTATCTTTTGGATCAAAATCCAGTAGAATTTCTAGTGTACTGCTTTTACAGCACTAGATAATGATGACTGGATTTGTTTCTTTTAAAAAATTAGAAGAGTAGTGCAGTTTATGTCTGATCATTGCAAGATTTTACAGCAGCAAAAGTAATGTAAATAAAATCATTACAACAACAACAAAAAAAAGATGTTAATTTTGATGTTGATCCAGGCACAAGAGCAGAGATTTCCCTGCAGCTCATGCTGAAGACCATAGTGATGCAGGTTGTGTCCTTGAAACACATGGAGAACCATGTTGGATCATGTACCTATACTGCAGCCCATGGAGGACGAATGCTAGAGCAGGTAGATGAGTCCTGAAGGAAGCTGCAGCCCATGTCGATCTCATATGAGAGCAGGCTTCTGCCAGGATCTGCACACTATGGAGAGGAGCTCACACAGCAGCATGTTTGCTGGCAGGACTTGTCACCCCATAGGACTCACGGTGGTGCAGTCTTTTTCTGAAGGACTGTACCCATGCTGGAGCAGTTCATGTGTCTCATGGGAAGGACTCCGCGCTGGACCAGAGGAAGAGAATGAGAAGGAAGGAGTGGCAGAGATTATTATGGACTGAACTCAACTCACATTCCCCTGCACTGCTTGAGGGAGAACATGTAAAAATAATCAGGAGTGAAATCAAGGCTGGGAAGAAGAGGGTTGGGAGGAAGGTGGTTTTAGTTCTGTTTTTATTTCTCATTTCCTACTCTGTTATTCATCACCAATAAATTAAATAAATTTTCCTAAGTCAAGTGTGTTTTGCCTGTGCTGGTAATTGATGAGCAGTCCTACTGTCTTTATCTCAACCTATGAGTTTTTCAGCTTATTTATTTTCTCCCCTGTCCAGATGATAACAGGGTTTGAGAGATCAACTTGGTGGGCATCTGGTGGCTGGCCAAGGTTAACGCACCACATGTAGATAGTATCTTTTTTATTTTGTCTCTTCTTTTGCAAACAGAATTGGTAGATCAGGTAAGACCACTGGAAAGGAAAGAGGTTGTTCAGTGCACTGGGAGAACCTGAATATACCTGAGAAAAGTTAATTTTTCCTATTGCAAACTATGGCAGAGAGGAACAGCGAGAGATGTACGCGGCAAGGAGTGGTGAAACATCTGTTCAAGAGTGAGGAATATCTGAAAGGAGAGAGAAGTGGACATATCCTGGCCTCCTGGAGACCAGAGGAGACCGTGGACTATTTACCACAACTCAGAAACTCACTGAAGTGCTTAAAACCCATCTTGGAACCAAGTACCGAGTGGGTAAAGGAGTTGTTTATATCCTCCTTTTAATCCTTGAGCTTTGTCTGTGTAAAAGATAAAGTAAATATTTTGTAATCAAACTACCTTTTTATTTTTAAAAGCCCTTTTGGTGTTCACTGGGAAGCTCAGTATAAAGGAAAACGAGCCTAGAGACCTGTCTGACTTGAGTGTCATTACAACTCTGCTACCTGAAGCTGATTTAGCACTCAAACCAGGTAAATGAGTGGTAACAATGGGTTCAGCTTTAGTCATAGTTCATTCGATGACTTGGCCTTGGCATTCTGGAAGCCGTATTTAAATCTCAGATGATCTCTGCTCTGGCTGGAAAGGATGGTTTTTCTAGTGCACAAGCATGAAGAAAGGAATAGAAAATCTTCTTCCTAAACAGAAGTAGAAGTAAACTGAAATGGAAGAAGGGGATATAAAACCAAATGTTTAATATGCAGGCAGTACAGAAGGTGCAGAAGGCTGCACTGAGCCAAGATGAATTAACCTCCCCTGGCTTGAAAAAGAAATGCCACCTTTCAAACAAATCCTTCTGTGTAACAGCACCAGCCCTTGTGGTGTGAATGCTGCCAAATCTTTCTCTTGGAGAAGTCTGGAGTTCATCAGGACTTAAGTAGCAACATTCTTCAAGTAGCTGATTCACCCAGGTAGTAGAATTCCTGGCAGCAATAGGGTAAGCACAGCAAGATGGTCATACACGCACAATGATATCTAACACCGATGACTCAACCATTCAGTAAAGTAAGACAGAGTTAAATACCACACAGGGAAAG
>NW_010419471.1:36596-36817 GCF_000710305.1 Buceros rhinoceros silvestris | reverse complement strand
AAGAGCCTGGTTTGGCTTCAGGAGAGAAGACTTCAGGAGAGAAGACCATGACAGGTGTGATTAGGATGTCTTCAATGTTACCTTGGTTGGAGAAAGGACCGTTAGCACGGTAAGTCCTAACAAAGATATTTTGTCATCAGTCTTTTCTGCCTGAGTAGAACCCTCATCTGGGTTCATCTGTGTTTGGGTTTATGTAAGAGACTCATCTATGTTTTTCCATA
>NW_010419471.1:29977-36451 GCF_000710305.1 Buceros rhinoceros silvestris | reverse complement strand
GCCCCTGCTATTTTCCCTTCATGTTTAATACATCATTGCCTATCTTGGCTGCTGTGTCTGGGTGTTGTAAAGACAAGATGGGAAACACATCTGATGGGAATAGCAACAGGATCACTCTTTGCAAATAACCTGAACCGCCAGCTGAAATTGAGCTGTCAGTTGAAATTGCCTTGGATTTACGAAGATAAAAATTAGAGACGGACAGTCTTCTGTGGAGCTATTTCTTTTTAAATAATACGTATCTGCCTTTCTGGGTGGAGGGTGAAGTTCTGTGACTCCTACAGTGCATCCACCATTTGGAGGCCCTGAGACAAACAGCACCTCACAGCTATGACTGGGGTGAGCCCTGCTGAAGACTTGCTGAGAACCTTTGGTGGAAGCAAATTCTCTGAAAAATTGCATTGCAATTAACAGCTGACATCAAAGGACTAAAGAATATTTTTGAGAACAACTGAGCTGGTGAGATTACTCTTTTGATCCCACAGAGCCTTAAATCCCTAGAAACCAAAGATTGTAAGATTATAAGAAAAGATCATGAGGAGCTGTGTGGGTAATAAAAATAGTAAAAATATTTGGGATGAGATTAGTAAACCCAGAGAGTTTTAAATGTATTTGCCTGGAGAGGAGAAGACTAAGTGAAGGGAAGGTATCAGATTATGAAGGTCATAGGGACTCGTTTCTCCTCTTAACTGTGTTACATAGCACAAAGACAGTAGGACAAGGGATTAAATGAGAGAGCAGTCCCTGCAGGAGAAACATAAAGAATACGCACTATATGCAGCCTGCATTCTCCTCCTGGAATTTACTGCCACAGGAGATTAAGTCAAGCACTATGTCTAGACTTGAAGGAAGTGGGATAAGTTAGTGCTTAATAATGATATACACTGCTATGCAAGTTGATGTAACAAAATAGATAACAAAAAGCTCATATTTCAAGATGTAAACAAGTGACCTATGGTAATCAGTAAAGAAATGCTGATCTGTACCTATACCTTGTATATTATTCCTTAACAGCTCTGATATTTTACTAGAGAATCCTACTTTATAGAGACAGGTATTCACTTTTGTCAGAAGTATTATACGAATTCAGAAGGACTAATAGCTTCATCTGGCATGACGCTTTTTAGGAGCCAGCTCATGATCTCTGTGCATGTAAGAAAAGCTCACAGTAGGAAGACTTATTGCTGACGACTACTATAAACCCCATAGTCTAGTGCAGAGAAACAGAAGCAGGTACAAGTGGGTGTAACATCACTGAAGTCTATTTCCAGGTGCTGAGGATCTAACCTGTTATATTTCAAACACCATCATGGGTTTTTATTCCAAATGTATTCTTTACCTGTCGAACATGCATAATGGTGGGATACCTTATTTTGTAAATGTGACAATCAATGTCTTCTCCACGTTTTGTAGAGGATTATAAGCAGGAGCTGGTGGAACCAGCATCACTGTCAGATTTTCCAACAAGTCAGTCAGAGATGGCAGGCACTCTCTGTTGACATAGCTCAGCTTTTTGATTCGCCCTCCACATACAATATTGAAAATGCTTGTAGCATTCTCAGCATATCACTATTCAGTCCCAGGTTACAATTAAAGCTCCTTACTTTTCTGGGAAAGGCGAAAGCAAAAACAAAAACAAAAACTAATAATAAAAACCCCTCAACTATACAAAACTCATCTTCTGAACTTCTAGTAAACTGAAAAACTTTTGTGAACTCTCTTTATTAACGTGAAAATGCCTTTCCCATTAGAAAAGTTGCTTTCGGTAGTTTTAAAGAGAACTAAAGTGTTAAGATAATTAAAAGGAGATAATTAAGTTAAAGGAAGAGCTTTGCTTCTCAGAGTTAGCTGATGAAAAATATTAGTCTTTCCTGTAAAAATACATACAGGTGTTTGTCTAAGACTGAAATGCAAGTGCTGGGGCATCTTGAAGAAGATTGGAAAACTGGATATTTGAGTTTCATAGGAAAAAACAGACTTCAAGAGACAATTTCAAAGTCATTCCTCCCTTATTTAACAAATTGACAATTATTTTTGTTTTATTTTGCTCTTCAATGTGAAATTACAGAAAAAACTATTCTTTGTTACAATTCAAAGGATTAAAAAGCAAGTATGAAAATTTTAATCACTTTGGCGAAGCCTATTTTATTGGGCATGGGAGAAAAGTTTTGATGAGGATTTGCATGTCAGTCCTCCACAACACTTTCTGAGAAACTACCATCTTTCTTGGATGCCAGAGCTACTGAAAACGAAGGATAATTACGATCCTTAGTTGCTTTGATCAAAGCACAATAGGCATACTGCCTAAATCACAGTGGAGGAACAGTCAACTTGGAATCAAAAGGAAACTTGGATTAGAATGCAGATGGGATCGATTAACCAATGCATTGATCTCACTAGAGTTATCCCAAAGTAAAACATCAATAATGAATGAGGATTCACTCTTCCTTAGTGTGAACCTATCACCAGTAATGACAGGTATAGCTTGGGGTCTTGTAATCTGGTCTCACCACCTTGCAGTTTAAGCAAACAACAGCTATGGCTCCTTTGATAAAGATTCTTGAGAGGACCAAATAATCAGCCAGGAGTAAAATCAGTTAACCCAGGGAAAACCACAGGCTCTTGCCCACTACTACAGGTCTAGGGAAGGAAACTGATTTCTCTTATGGAGTATTCTTCCTCTGTTTTTCTCATGGACTGAATCAAAAGAAACCTGGTTCTAATCCTTAATGAAAGCTGAGATCTCCTTAACTGCATTAGCTGCGGGTAGTAACCTTTGGCTGATTCCCAGTACACACATACTGCTTTCCTGCAGCATGGTCACAACTACACCTCATCTAAACATTTATGTTCTCTGGCAGAAATTCCAAGGCAGGCATCATGAAGAATCTCAAATTTATTACAAGTTTACACATTGACTTTATGAGTTCCCTGAAGGTTTCTCATCAGCCACAAACAAGCCAAAACTGAAATCAGTTGAACAGAAAGTGAGGTGGAGTGCCCAGATCCATAGCAGCATACTTAGTTGTTAGCTTTCAAAATGTTTCTAAGGACAGTCAGTTATGAGCACCATTTTACATGCTGAGAAACCGAGGTACAAAGATGTGAACTGATTTGCCCAAAGTCAGCTCATACAGAAAGCAGTCTCACATGTCCTGGGTCCTAGCCCAGCTCTACTGAAAGTAATTCAGAAAGTCTCAGAGAGAAAGTGAAACATTCAGACGTAGAATCCCAAGCTGTGAGTCAATAGCAGGAGAGAGAAGAAAAAAAAAGAAAAGAAAAGAAAAGACAGTAACACTGAAGGAAACCTCCTCACACACCAGGTACCTAATTTGTTAGCAACAAAAGGTCAGGATGTTTCCTCAGCCACTGAATTAAGATAGCAGGCTCATCTCAGTATACTGGAGCAATCGGCTTCCAGCAGCATTTGACAGCAAATCAGCCAGGCTCCACTGAGTTACAGAGTAAACAAGGTTACACACTCACTCAACAGTGGTCTCTGATCACCTTCAGGCACACCCTCAAAACAGGCCTGTTGGCAAGAGCAGCCAGCAATGGAGAGGCCACAGAGGGAGAGAACTGCATCTGAAAATTCAGGTTTGATCCACCCTGCCAATTGTTTACCTCCGGTGACAAGCAAGAGTCAAAATCATTCAGAAAAGACCCGGAAGGATTAGTAGATAGATAAGGACACTGGATCGTTTCAGTCATTGGCTTTACTAGCCCGATCTTTCTTCCTCACCGTAGAGCAAATTATAAGGTGTTTTTTCCAACTCACATCATTGGTTATGTAACCAGCAGGTGATTACCACCCTCCTTTTCAGAATAGAAATAGAGATAAACCTGAACAATGCATAAACAGGCCGATGCCTGGAACAGCTGAGTCTTTCTCCTGGTAAACCCAAGGTAATAAATCCTTCTGGTTGATGGGACTTTCTCAGCAGACATAGCACCTTAAAACGACCCACTATTCCCCTTGCACAGTTTTGCTGCAAATTCAGTGCTGTGAGTACACTCTGGATGGCTCTTTGTGCCATTAGGAGGTCACTGAGGCATGGTACCATCACTTTTAAATGCATAGGTAACAGCTGGCCTGAAAATGGCACTGGGGTCCTAATGGACAAACGTGAGTTGGGAGCATGCCCTCCTATATGTGAAAGGCAGCCACGCAGTGGACTATGTTAATATGTGGGTAGCCAGTAGGCTGAGGGAAGCAATGAATCTTCATTCAATCAGCACTTGTTATGCTGCATCCAGAATACTCCACCCAGTTTTCAGATCTTTGGTACAAAAATCATGCTTGCAACCTGGAGGAGGTTCAGGGAAGGCCACTGAGATGGTTCAGCTGGAGCACTTGTCTCGTGAGGAGAGTCTAGGAGAGCTGGGCTTGGTCAGCCTGGGGCTGAGAATGTTTTGGCAGAACCTAGTATTTGTAAGATGTTGGCCAGACTCATGCCATCCTTAAAGGTTTTCAGAACCTGACTGCACAAGACCCTGAGCAACTTGGTCTGCATTGAGCAGAAGCTTGAACTAGATATCTCCTAAAGTCTCTTCTAACCTGAATTAATGATTCTATCTTGTTGCTATCATTCTAGCAGAAATTAGAACTGTGAAAAATATGCTACTCTCTCTGGGAAACTTAGCAGCCGAAACCCAGCTGCAACATTATTGTGTGGGAAACTGTATCTCTAACTAGTCCCTGTTTGATTAACACTAACCAATCAGAAACTGCGAGTGAACTAACTCCTGTAACCAATCATAGTGCCTTAAGAGATGCATACTGTCCGTGTGACAAGGAACATATCCAATCACTATGTAACCAGTTACGTGAGCAAGAATCCACTGTCTATAAATAGAGAAGCATTGTAAACAATAAACAGGTCTCACTACACACCACATTGGCGTTCGGGTGATTCGTTCCGCTCCAGCTGAGAGCTCGCCGCTACGTATCTATATATGATTCTATCAAAACTAGTCACAAAATGATGGCCTAATGTGAGGCTCTATGTGTATGATGGCTGAGCTCAGTGGTTAGTTCTGCTGCAGCTTTCTTGTGTAATCATGGATGAGTTACCTAACCAAAGATCCTAAATGATATTTAAGCATTTAAATCTTCTTTCCTTCCTCCCTTCAGGACGAGTAAGGTACCTGTTCAGGAGTTAGAAACCTATACACAATTGTGGAACTATTTGTTCCTTTCTGTAGAACTGAGTTGAAAAGACAAAATACACCAGAAGATTGTGATGATAAATTGATTGATACTTTTATCAGAGTGATGGAAAAAGTCAAAGGACCTTGATCATAACAGTACAGTTCAATTAAGGGTGTCTATGCTGCAGGTTTGCTGATGGATGAACAAATCATACAGCCTATGACCAAAATGTAAAGCCCCATTCAATCTGTTTACATCACAGACCATGGATCATCAAGAAAATCAAAACACTTCCTAGATTTTCCGTATTTTGGGTCAATCCCACACTCAGTCCTCTGTTTCAAGATGCAGAAAAATCAGGAAGTTGTTGCTTGTTATCAGCAAGGCCTGATAAAACTGTCTTAAGAGGAAAAAAAATAATCCCAGTTAAAACAGGCCACTCAGCCCTGGAGAGCTGAGAAGATGAGACATCAACCCTCTGTTTGTTCGACAGGAAGAGAGAAAACCAAGTGACAAAGTGATGAAACCGAGACCAGAAATGTGAAGTATGCTCAGCAGTTTGAACTTTAGGTTGAACCCAAATTCCCAGTAGACACTGCAGCAATTGCTGGTTCTAGTTCTGAATGTTCCTTTCCTCCTTTCAGTGAGCCAGCCTGGCTTAGCAATGCGGCCTCTCGTTTCACCAACTACTAAGCCCTGACATCTCAGAACAGAGCAGGCTGAAGAGACTACTTAAGATCATCTTCTCTGCAGCCCCTCAAAATGCCCCGATCCCTGCTGCTCTTCCCTGGCATCTTGTGTGGTTTTGAGGTGAACATGCAAACTCTGTGCACTTTCTCGTTGCCGAGGGAACTTGATGTTGAAGTTATTTGTTTGCAACACAGTGGATTCTCCCTGAATATTTACAGACCTTAAAGAAAATCCTTTTTTTTTTTTTTACCCCAGCAACATGCTTCAGGCAAGACAATTCTGAGTACGGGTCACATAGCTTATGACCTACATTTATGTTTCTTTATGTATTTGTTTTAAAACAAATCCTACAACTGCAGTCCCTCAGTGGAATGACTGATGAGCAGGTTTGGCAAATTGACAAGCCTTCACAGCAATTACAGACTGGACTGGAGTTTCTAGAAGACCAAGAGAGTCTTCCAGTGTGGCCTCTCCTTTTTAAATTAGGGCAAGGTTGACCTAATTTAATCTTTAAAGTTCCTTGGCACAGATTAAGCTGTCCACCACATTTATATGATTTTGCTAAATGGATATTAATGCCAATTGTTCCCAAAAATAGGTCTCTATATTTTTATTTCTAGCTTTATCTATCA